>NC_053435.1:96232622-96532622 GCF_007990345.1 Gossypium hirsutum | reverse complement strand
ACCCTAAAAGCTTCTCTCTCTCTCTCTCTCTCTCGCTCTCACACGCACTCTCTCTCTTTTCTCTAGGTTTTTTGCTTCTTATCTCTTGTTTTGCCCAATAATGGCGCTGCCAGCCTCTCGGTTGACTATCACCCACCTTTTTCTCCCTCCCATTAATCTTCTTCTATTTTCTCCTAATTCACTTCACATGCATTCTCTCTGTTTAGTTTGCAGAGTTGTTTTATGGGTATTTTTACTATCTTCACAAGTTGTGTTGGACAAATGATAATGTTTTTCATCATTGAACCTCCATCGACCACCAGCAATTTCTTTTGGAAAGTGGGTTGGCCATAGATACTTGAATGGTGGCTCTTTTTCGGTTTATTAACTTGTTTATGTTTTGAGAGTATTCTAGAATAATAAATGTAACACTCCAAATCCGGCCTAGACATTATGGCCTAATCTGGAAATGTTATGAATGAGGGTTTTGAAACCAACTTTCGTGTTTAAAATTTCTTGTATTAATTGCATTAATTGTTACTATAAGAGTTCACATTTTCAGAAAAATTATTGTTTTATTTAAATGAATCTCATTTATTGCCCTTTTAAGTAAAACGTAGTTTTACGGCGGATGCTTGCAAATCGTTATAGTTGAAAATCAAATTTTTTATTTTCAAAAAAATATTTGTTTTTGTAAAACCGCGATTCTTGTCAAATGTTGCAATAAAAGAGTAAAAAACGCATCAAAAAAATCAAACAGTCTGGAGAGTCCAATAATTACAAAACTCTCCGGAATAATCCTTAATTTAAATAAAAACCATTATTTAAGATAGTTTACGAACTTGTGGTCACCGTAGAGACTCCATCGCACCGATCCGCCTATGTCTGAAGATTACCTGAATAGAACAGACAAACAGATATGAGTTTTCATTAACTCAGTGTGTAACTTAACAGAGACATACATGCATAAAATTCAAACTTTCAGTATACCAGAACAAAAACGGACATGATTCCTTATCAAAAATAGATTATCAGATATATACAAATATGCAAAGTTCTACCCCATCCTCTACACACCATTTTCGACCATCCCAACTCTGCACGTAGGGTATAAAACAGTCACCCAACCCTACACACCACATTGTGTCTGTACGACATTTAACAGAGTAGTTTACAGTCAAGCTATCAATATATCGGTGAAATGTCACTTCACAGAACACTTCCTCTACATATACAAATTCTACCCCATACACAGATACAAATAACAAATAATAGATATAACAGAGTTAACATGTCTTGCATGCTTATATACAGATAACATACATGTTATTATGAACCAGTCAAATAATACATATCAATTTATAAATGCTCAAATTAGTTTATCAAAATAGTAGATATCATGCATTAGGGTTTGTTTTGCCCTTACCGACCCTATGGAAGGCCCACAGTCGATCGGAACGACTTATGTGACCCTAGGGAAAATTTTAAAATTTTAGTCCCATATGCCCGTGTAGGCCCATGCGCCCAGATTGGCCATGCCCGTGTGGCCCACACGGCCTGTCCACATCCTACACGCCCAAATCGGCCTAGCCCATGTGACCTACAAGGCCACACACTTGCCCGTCACACGGTCGTGTGTCGCACACAGTCAGGCACGCGCCCATGTGGCATGACAGGCCACTTTTTCTGCTTTCGCTGAACCTCATTTTCTCATGTTTTTATTAGACACCTAGTTCGTTTTTATGCTAAAGCAATCCTGAGGCCACCATAACCTAGAAACGACATTACAACGACTAATGAACAACCAATTTACAAATTTATCGACATAAAACAGAATAGTTCACACCAACTTACTGCCGAAGAAAACAGTTACAATCACGGTTTAAGCTGTTGAAGCAAAATTCACAGGTTCACCGCTTTCCCCAGTGCCATAAATTCATAGAAATCAAATCCCTTAACTGCACCATTACGTTATAAAAAAAATAAATTAAAATGATCCTACAGAAATCGAACCCTACAGACGAGCGAAACTCCACTTATCGGAACTGCACAAAAAACGCTAAAAATCATAAATGCAATGACCAAAAAGAAAAGATTGTGGGCAGAATTGAAGGGAAACGAAAAAATAGGGAATTGCAGAGAAAAGGAAAATGGGGAACATCAGAAAAGTTTGAGCAGAGATAGAAAAATTAAATTAAATAAAATTAAATTAATTTGAAACAAAATCCCACTACATCACAACTCCCACAACTCCACTAACCACCAAATCCCACTAAATCTGTAACAGCCCGTTTTTAATGAAATAGAAACAGTGGTTTTGGGACCACTAATTCGAAGTTGGAAAAAATTATTTTTATTATTATATGGTTTACAGTATGATAGAAATACCGCATAAAAATTTTGTTAAGAAATTTTACTGTTTACATACCTAATTTGATGAAAAGGATTATATTGCATAAAGTGCAAAAGTTGTGTTCTAATAGCTAAAGGTATTAAATAGCTATAGAATTTTAAATTAGAGGTCCTTATATAGTAAATAGGCCATTAAAGTGCTTAGTGGTTAAGCATGAGTATTCATAATTAGAAATTTCATGAAATATTAAGGTTAATTTTCGAAATTAATGATTAAATTTATAATAGATAAATAAAATAAACTATTATTATCATCTTTCACCAAAAAAAAAAAAGAAGAAAGAAAGAAACCTAGGCATAGAAGCTTGAATTTGGATAAGCTTATTTTGCTCAATTAGGTATGTATTTTTGTCCCGTTTTTGATGATTTCTATGTTTCCAAGATTGTAGTAGCTTAATCGCGCTAACTCGGGGATTAATTTGCAAAACTGTTAAAGTATTAGGCTTTTGCCATTGATTAGATAAACAACTTTTGTAAAGAGAATTTTGATGAAATTATCAATTAGGGATTAAATTGAAAAGATGATAAATTTATGGTAAAATTTTTGAATTTTATGAAATATATGGGCTACTATTAATAGGTATAAAAATTGGCTAGGCTTGAGTAAGGATTAAATTGTGTAAATTTTATTTTCTGAGCCTAGGGACTAAATTGCAATGAATTAAAATATAGGGGCAAAAAAGTAATTTTTCTAAAAATGTGTTGGACTAAATTAAATATGAATTATATTGAATTGAGTTAAATTCATTCGTATAGATTCGATTAAACCTAGGACCGAGTTAGATCGAGACAAAGGAAAAATATTAGATTAGTCACCTTCGTATCTACGTAAACTCGTTGAGGTAAGTTCGTGTAATTAAATTGTTCATTTACATTTGTTAAATAGAATTAAGTTCTCTGACAATACAGAGACGACAAATCATCTTAGATTTGCTTCGTCGTAAACACGTGAAAGCCAAATCAAATATATCTTCGATATGCTCCCCGCCGAATACAGAGAGATAAGATCTGTCATCTTAGATCTGCCCCGATGAAGGTCAGATCTGCTATGCCGTAGCCTATTACCCTACTATTTTGGGTTTTAAAGCGCGCCGTCTCCGATAACCTGTAAAAATGATTATGCTTGATAATTTAGGATGCTATGCTCGAAGTGAGTCAAATGTTCCTAATTAAACATGTTATGATGCAAAATATCATGAATATGACCCCTATCCTAGACGTCATCATTCATTCTTTCATTTGCCTTTCTTTTCTCAAAGCTTCATTCACGCTTAGCCTGTAGACCTGTACCCTTCCTCCAATGCTACGATCCACTGAGGATGTTTGTAAAACAATCTTTTCTTAAAATTGAATCATTGATTTTGTTCATTTTCCCTTTAGACTGGACGAAAGAAATTCCTCGAGTTCCTTCATCCTTTACTTACGTGAATTTCTCGAACAATTGTCCTATTTTAGTTTCTTGTATTGTCTAGAAATTTCAGAGTAATACGCAAAACTTCATTTGTAAACATATTTAGTTCATCTATCATTATTTCAATGCAACATGGAAGATGAATAAATCTTTAAGAATAATTGGATTTGAATGAATTAAGAAGAAAGAATACAAATGAAATTAATTTGAAGGCCTATCTTTAGGAAGGAGTAGAATCTAAAGATGGAAAACAAGATAGAAGTTAGATCCTCTAGATATCACCGCTTGAGTGCCTATACACCAGCTTCATGAAGTCTTTCTTGAGTTCAAAATGTGTTTAAAAGATCCCAAGTACTCTGTTGATGCCCCAATTTGTAGCATTCTTCGCTCTTTGTAACAAGATCACTGTGTACTCTTCAAAATTTGAGCTGCCCTTTCAGGTTTTCAACTCAAAACCCTTTTGGTCACAAGGTGCCCTTTGCGGGTTTTCACCTTGGCCTCTCCGTTTTTGATTTTTTTTTCAATGCGCCCTTTGCGGGTTTTCACCTTAGATTCTTTTCTTCTTTAGACAAAGTATTTTTTGACTGAGTCCGAGTTCACTGGATTAGGTAAACTTTTCCCATCCATTTCTGCTAAGATCAATGCACCACCGGAGAAAGCTTTCTTCACGAGATACGGCCCTTCCCAATTTGGCATCCATTTTCCTCTAAAATTCTTTTGAATAGGAAGGATCTTTTTCAGTACAAGGTCTCCCTCATGGAATTCTCTTGGTCGAACTTTCTTGTCATAAGCTCGCATCATTCGCTTCTGATACATCTGACCATGTCGAATGGCTTTTAGCCTCTTTTCTTCAATCAAGTTCAACTGGTCATACCGGGATTGAACCCACTCAGCTTCATCTAACTTTACTTCTGTCAAAATTCGAAGAGAAGGTATTTTTACTTCAATAGGTAATACTTCTTTCATCCCATAGACTAACGAGAATGGAGTTGCCCCAGTAGAGGTTTTGATAGATGTTCGGTAGGCTAAGAGTGCAAATGGAAACTTCTCATGCCAATCTCTATACGTCTCAGTCATCTTCCCTACTATTTTCTTAATATTCTTGTTGGTGGCCTCCACTGCCCCATTCATTTTTGGACGATAAGGGGAATAATTATGATGCTTGATCTTGAACTGGTCGCAAACCTCTACTATCGTTTTGTTGTTTAGGTTCAATGCTTTGTTGGATATGATCTTCTCAGGCATTCTATACTGACAAATGATTTCCTTCTTCAAGAATCGACTCACAGCTGACTTAGTAACATTCGCATAAGAAGTAGCCTCTACCCATTTTGTGAAGTAGTCAATTACTACAAAGATAAACCGATGTCTATTCGAAGCTCTCGGTGATATTGGTCCAATAACATCCATGCCCCACATGGAAAAGGGCCATGGAGAAGTCATAATATGCAAAGGTGAATGTGGTACATGAATTTTATCCCCATAAATTTGGCACTTATGGCATTTCTTGGTGTAACTGATGCAATTCCCTTCCATAGTGGCCCAATAATAGCCAAACCTCATGATTTGCCTTGCCATCGTGAACCCATTTGCATGCGTCCCGCATACACCTTCGTGAACTTCTTCTAGAATTAACTTAGCTTCCACAGCATCGACACATCTCAAAAGTACTTGGTCTTTTCGTCTTTTGTACAGGATATCTCCGTCTAAAACATAGTCGCAAGCTAACCTCCTCAAGGTTCGTTTGTCATTTTCACTGGCCTGTTCAGGGTATTTACGATCTCTCACGTATAGTAATATATCTTGATACCAGGGGTTATTGTCATTTCCCTCTCTCTCAATGTTACAACAATGAGCTGGAGCCTCGTAAACACTCATTTGAATTGGCTTCATTTCTTCTTCTTTATTTGCCTTGATCATTGAGGCCAAGGTTGCTAAAGTATCTGTTATCTGATTTTTTTCTCGTGGGAGATAATTGAAGGTGATGCTATCAAATTCCTCAAGTAACCCCAAAACTACCTTCCGATAACTAATCAATTTAGGGTCCCTTGTCTTCCATTCACCTCTAAGCTGATAAACAACCAACGCCGAATCCCCATATACTTCTAGAGTTTTTATACGTTGCTCTATAACTGCTTGAAGTCCCATGATACATGCTTCATATTCAGCCATATTGTTTGTGCAATCAAAGTCCAACTTGCACATAAAAGGATAATGATCGCCATTCGGAGATACCAAGACTGCCCCAATTCCATTTCCGACTGCATTAGAAGCCCCATCAAAATTTAGCCTCCAAGAAGAATTTTCAGTCATTGCTATACACATCAACTCCTCATTTGGAAAATCGAAGTTTAGTGGCTCATAATCCTCTAGAGCCCTACTAGCCAAGAAGTCCTCTACCGCACTTCCTTTTATAGCCTTCTGACTTATGTAGACTATATCAAACTCCGAAAGTAAAATTTGCCATATCGCCATTCTCCCATTTAGAGCTGTTGACTCCATCATGTATTTCAACGGATCAAGTTTTGAGATGAGCCAAGTGGTATGGTATAGCATGTACTGTCTTAATCTCCGAGTTGTCCAAATTAGCGCACAACACAACTTTTCGATTGGTGAATATCTCATCTCACAGTCAGTGAACTTCTTACTGAGATAATAAATTGCCTTCTCTCTTTTCCCTGACTCATCATGCTGGCCAAGCACACATCCCATAGAATTACTGAACACTGATAAGTGCAGTATTAATGGTTTATCTGGGCTGGATGGAGACAATACCAGAGCATTCAACAAATACTGCTTGACCTTTTCAAAAGCACTCTGGCATTCCCCATCCCAAATACCTTGATTGTGCTTTTTGAGGAGGCGAAAATAGGATCACATTTCTCGGTTAGTTGTGAAATGAACCGAGCAATGTAATTCAACCTTCCTAGGAATCCTCGAACTTCTTTCTGAGTACGTGGTGGAGGTGATTCTCGTATGGCTTTGACCTTGTCTGAGTCGACTTCAATTCCTTTTTCACTAACTACGAAGCCTAACAACTTTCCGGATCTGGCTCCAAAGGTACACTTTGCTGGATTGAGCTTCAGCTGAAATGTTCTCAACCTTACAAACAATCTCCTCAAGACCTCAATATGCTCTTTTTTCGTACGCGACTTGGCAATCATATCATCAACGTATACCTCGATATCCTTATGCATCATGTCATGGAAGAAGTTCACCATGGCCCTTTAGTACGTTGCCTCTGCGTTTTTTAGTCTAAATGGCATTACTTTGTAGCAAAAGGTGCCCCACAAGGTTATAAAGGTGGTTTTATTCATGTCCTCTAGGTGCATCTTTATCTGGTTGTATCCTGAGAAACCATCCATAAAGGAGAACAATGATTATCCCGCTGTGTTATCTACTAAAGTGTCAATGTGGAGTAAAGGAAAATTATCTTTTGGGCTTGCTTTGTTCAAGTCTCTGTAATCAACACACATTCGTACTTTTCCATCCTTCTTGGGGACTGGCACAATGTTAGCTACCCATTCAGAGTACTTCACTTCTTGCAAGAATCCTGCATCAAACTGCTTCTTGACTTCATCCTTTATCTTTAAAACGATATCTGGCCTCATTCTTCGCAGCTTCTGTTGGACTGGCTTACAATCTTGTCTTATCGGAAGACGATGTACCACAATGTCAGTACTCAATCTAGGCATATCTTGATATGACCAGGCGAAGATATCCTTGAACTCTCGAAGCAACTTAATCAGACCATGCCTTGTGTCCACGCCAATTAGGGTTCCGATTTTCAACTCCTTCCCTTCCTCTAGGGCTATATTCTCTATTGCCTCTTTCTCATGTGGCATGATTTGTTTCTCCTCCTGCTTAACCCTTCTTAATAGATCGAGAGATACGTCACAATCCTGAACATCTTCAGGATCCTGAGGTTCCTCTAAACACATGTCTTGCTCGCCAGAGAAATTAGGAGCTGTAGTATCAGCGTTCATATCATTGATATTTAGGGACTCTAAAAAATTCCTAAAGACTACAGGAAGGTCTTCCGCAGTCCAATTATTCAGAGAGCTCCCCAGTTTGTAAGGGCGAATGCCCTCGAGGCTTCCTTGTTCCAATCCTTCATTGTGTACAACATTAACTTGATGACTTTCCTTTATCAGCAGTCCTCCTAATTTGAAGGATTTGGATATAGGTGGGAATGTCATCGGTTCCCACTCCACTTCTCTTCCATTCAAACGCGCATTTCTTCTCTCTTGGCGCTTCTCTATTTCCTGCCTCTTGTGCTTGTGGTCTGGCGTGAAGCCCAAGCCAAAGCGGTCCTTCTTCTCAATCAGTTTTGGGATTTGAACATCTCTTTGCAACTGTCTTCCTAGCCTTTTTCTCGACAATGCTCCTTTTCCCATCATCATTTGTAGGGCTATCCTCGTGGCTCCAGACATTTTGGGTACCAGCACTTTGCTTCCCTCCAAAATAAAGGTGGCATTAATGACCTCTAAAGAGCGGAAAGAACATTCAATAGCCTCTTCATTTGCTTCAACATAAGGGGCCTTGCTGGTAACTGCCGCTATGATGTCCTCTTCCGCATTGATGGTTATTAAGCGACCATCCATCACTAACTTTAATTTTTGGTACAATGAAGAGGGCACTGCTCCTGCCGAGTGTATCCATGGTCTCCCCAATAAACAATTGTAGGAGGGCTTGATATCCATCACTAGGAAATCAACTTCATACGTATTCGGCCCAATCTCCAAAGGGATGTCGATTCGCCCCATTACTTTTCTTTCAGTTCCATCAAAGGCTCTTACCACATTATGACACGTTTTCATATGCGAACTGTCAATGGGCAATCTGTTCAAGGTGGATAGCGGCAGGACGTTCAAAGCAGACCCATTATCTATAAGTACATTTGGAAGTGTGTATCCTTTGCACCGAGTAGTGATGTGTAGAGCTTTGGTTGACCCTATGCCCCCAGGTGGAATTTCATCATTGTTAAAATAAATGAAATTGTCAGCACTGATGTTGTTTACTAACCGGTCTAGCTTGTTAACAGATATGTCATGGGTAATATATGTTTCGTTAAGCACCTTCAACAACGCATCTCGATGCACCTTAGAGCTCAAGAGTAGGGCTAACACTGATATACGCGCCGGCTATTTGTGCAACTGCTCGACCATGCTATACTCGCTATGTTTCAAGAATTTTAGAAACTCCTTAGCCTCTTCCTCCTTTACCGGCTCATTGATGAGTACTTCAGTTTCCTTTTCCTTTTCAGCCTTGACATCTTTCGTCTTTGCGGGCTCTACTCTGATATTCCCTCCGTCATAACGTTTCCCACTTTGTGTATGAGAACCTTCATTTTGCGTGCCCCTAGACGCGCTAGCTATACTCTCCCCCTCAGGTATTGTTATATTGCAGTCATAGCTCCATGGCACCCTCCTGTCATCCTTATAAGGGAAAGGATTGGGTTTATGGATAACTATTTTGGGCCTAGTTTGCAACCCCTCCTCATTATTCCCTGGCAAGGAAATAATAATTCTCGGTTGGTTGGTTCTTTGTCGTTCATTCTCCAGCACACATATTTGTCCTTCATAAGAACTACCTTCAGAGACCTGCAATTCTTTGTTAACTATAAGGCCTTGTACCATGACCTTGAACTCTTCACAGTTTTGGATCATATGACCCACCTCTCTATGGAATTTATAATGGTTCTCTATTCCTTCTCCTCCTTTTCTAGAGGTCAGTATGCCTCTCTTCACCATCTCCTCCCGTATTACCTTCATAAGTGTCTTCACCTCAGTAATGTCTTCCTTGATTTTTCCTTTCTTTGTTTCATCAATGGCATTCACTCCTTGATTGCCATGATCCGGTAACGGGCTTTCAATATCAGGGGTACTATCAAATTTCACAACCCCAATTTTGATGAGCCTCTCCACGACCTTCTTGAACCCAGTGCAGTTTTCAATTGAATGCCCCGATATTCCCGCGTGATATTCACATTTAGCATTTGCATTATACCATTTGGGGTAAGGTGGCTGCAGCGATTTCAAGTGAAACGGAGCAACGACATGTGCATCGCATAAGCTTTGATAAAGCTCACGATATGTCACAGCGTAGGAGTGAATTGCATCCTCTCCGAATTCTGTCTCGTACCTGATTCCTGTCTTTGAGTAATTTGTTGCTCACCCGTAGCTGTTTTAGGTTGTCCAACTGTGATTGCCCTGGAATTGAAGCTATTCATGTTGTTTACCTCATTGTCTTTTCTCATTGGGGCCAATCTTTTAGCCACTTCCCCCTCGATTTTACCGCCTCTCATGGCATTCTCAATCATCTCACCCGCCATAACTATATCCGCGAAATTTTTTGTGGTACTTCCAATCATATGTGTGATGAATGGCACCTTCAAAGTATTAATAAATAACATGGTGGTTTCCTTTTCCAACAATGGTGGTTGTACTTGTATTGCCACCTCCCTCAATCGTTGTGCATATTGCCTAAAACTCTCATTAGGTTTTTCCTCCATGTTTTGAAGTGTGGTCCTATCTGGCGTTATATCAGTCACATGGTTATACTGTTACATGAAAACCTGTGCAAGATCTCTCCATGAACTGATTCTTACACGGCTCAACTGATTGTACCACCTAGCCGCCGCTCCCACTAGGCTGTCCTGAAAATAATGGACCAATAGTTGATCGTTGTTCACATAACCAGTTATTCTTCTACAAAACATTGTTATGTGTGCCTCTGGGCAAGTAGTCCCGTTGTACTTTTCAAACTCTGGCATCTTAAATTTATGAGGAAGCACCAAATCTGGAACCAAACTTAAGTCTTTGGCATCAATCCCATGATGATTGCCAGCACCTTCTAAAACCCTAAACTTCTCCTCTAACCACCTGCAACGATCTTCCAATTGTTTTGAGGATTCAGTGGCCATTCTTTCCTTCTCTATTAAATCCAGATCAGGAGTAATAGGGTTGATCGAGCTATCACCCAAATTATTTCCCAACCCAGATGGGAAATTTATGGGGATTCTAGCATCCACTGGCCCATATTGAGGCCTTACTATGACAGATGGCCTTTTAGGAGGTACCTCAGTTTGCGGGGGCACATGAGGAGGAGTAAAACCCAGAGGAGGACCTTTATTCTCCTCTTCAGTGATCGCCATGGGAGCTTTTCCTTTATTAGTTGCTCTTAGCAGCTGAGCCATTTCAGCCATTATGTTTCTCTGAGCCTCTAGCATCTGCTCCCTCATTTCATTCTGTATTTTGGCCAACTGCTCTTGCATTTGATCTTGCATATCTTTTTATAATTGCTCAAACCTTTTATCCATGTTCTTAGTTTTAGTATGAGTGCCGTAGGGGTGTGTGATTTTCAGATTTTCTTTTCTACCTCTCTCTTTTCTACCTTTATGGAAAGTAAACTTTAACTAATCAAGGTCTTTCTATAACCTTGAATGCAAATGATGTGATGAAATGTTATGAGATGCAAATGCATGAATGCAAAAAGAATATCGATTCTAGTTCAACTTCATTTAGAAAATTTTATTTAGAAAAAGAATATCTTTACATATAAGAGGATTACAAATACGATTTCGCCCTAAGGCCCAAAGCTTTAACTCTATCTAATAAAAGGGCTAACTTTCGTCCTACATCCGACGATGATGAATACATAGACTCAATACGTTAGCTCGAATTGCCAAATCTTGCACATACTCAGCAACCTCTCGAATCTGAGCTATGGCTTCACCAATGACATGATCCCTTTTTCTGACCTGTTCTTTAGCCTGATGTAGCTCTCCCCTCAGATAATCCTCTTGAGCCTTGAGCTGCTCAACCCGGAGTTCACCGTCATGCAATGCCACCTCCAAATCTTCAACCTTGCTTCTTAGCTCCTTTAACTCGACCGTAGAATTATGGTTTGGGTGCCAACGCAGGGATTTTCCAAGTTCCATTACCTTGGTCTTCAATCCTTTATCCTCTTCCTTTAATGCCAAATTCTGTACTTGCATTTCTTGAAATTTCCTCTCCCAGTACTCGGCTCTAGCCTTTTCTTCTTGGACCTCCTTCTGCCACTGATTCGAAGATCCTCCTACTCTCGCCCTCCTCAAGGCTACTTGTGCCTTTTTGTAATATTCCCTTAGATCATCTCGATCTTCCTCAATCTTCCTTTTTTCTTTCCTCTCTTTCTCGACTTCCATCTTTTGAACATCAACGTCCAAACTCAAGTACATCTTTTTCTTCTTCGAGCTTTGCTATCCTCCTCTCAAACCCCAAGCTTTGTCTCTCGAACTCCTATTTCATAATTTCTCTCTGAGGGTCTTACTTGCAAATATTCCTCCATTGGTCGAGCTCCTTTCATACTTGGCTTAGGGATATTATCATTAACTCTTCTACCTCTCCATTCTATGTATTCTGGTGTCGTAGCGGGGCTAATAGCTTTTCCTCTCAATCAATAAGTCTTTTTCCAAGCACTAGAAACTTCACTAACTCTCCTCTTGTAATCGGCTCCTCTATATACAAACTCACTTTGAGCCAACCCCTGAATCGCTGGTATGAACTGTCTCAATCCATGCTGCCCCAGTACGAGCAAAGGGGTATAGCCAATGGCACCCCAAATCCCCAATAGGGGTATCCAATGAAAACTACCGTATCAGTAAAGAACCTCACCAGTCATCATCCACGGAGCCCTCCATTCGACATCTTTCGACTGAAGGTTCTGAAGTAACGCTATCCAATTCTCTTTTGGAACATCAACTCTCCTGGTTGAAGCTACTATATCTTTCAACGGTGAATAATCCTCAAAGTAAACCTGACAAACCACCCTATCTATCAACCGGAAATGACTGTAGAACCAAGCCAAAAGTAACTGAGCACACCCTATAAACCTGCCAGCACCAGCCCTCCTACATGCACCTAAAGACCTAAATGTTTCCGTCAAAATTGCAGGGACAGAAGTGACCTTTTTACTGAGTCGATGAAAAAGATCCATGGTTGCCTCATCCACATATCCCAAAGCCCTAGGGAAGACCATCAATCCATATAAACTTAGGGCAAAAACATCTATCTTCTTTGTCTCATCAGGGTGTGTCAAAATCAAATTTTTCAAAGCGCCCCACGAGATGCACTTGCACTCACCTTTCTCTTTAATTCTAGCCGTGACCTATTGCTCGCTCATCCCCGTAATAATCATCAATTTCTTCCAAAAGGTAGGGACATAAGGAGCTCGGGAATAGATCCTATCATTCTGAAACCGGGGACAACGAAGTAAAGCAGTGTACTCTTCCACAGTAGGTACCATGTCTACCTCCCCAAAAGTAAAGCAACTGTACGCTGGGTTCCAAAACTGAGCAAGGGCTCTGAATAAGTGCTCGTCTATCTGAACATCAAGCAAGTAAGGTAAGTCTCCATAGTTACCGTAGTATAATTGCTTAGTCTCTTTGTCCCACTGATCCCAAATTGCCTTAAGCTCCCGGAGATTATTCTGTGTGACGCTAATACGAGTGTAATCTGACAACTCCGATATGTATCCCTCAGCTATACTATCTCCCTTTTCTAGTTGAGTTTGCTCGGACCATCTGTGGACGTTAACGTTGCCTTCCACTTTATCAAGAAGTTCGTTTTCCATAATAAAACTTCCTAACTTAGAAACTGACCGTGAACCGATATCTTTGTAAATGCAAAATGACATGTAAGCGAAAGAAAAGAGATAGTCAGTATCACATGATATCAATAAATTTCAACGATAACTTATAAGGGTAATGTCTAAGTTGGGCTTATATGGTCCTTCGACATGGGGTTGGTTCTAAAGTTTGAGGTACCCGAACCAGCAGATTCCTCGATCCTCACCCATTATAGGCTCATTTGAATCGAGTTCAGTTCAGGGGAATACATTTCCCTATGGCTACACGGAGATGAAAATCTCACGAAACCATAGGTACGGATGTATCCCAAAAGTGATCCACTATCCTTCACGGAGGCGAAAACCTCACGAAGGCGTAGCTTCTCACTCCCACTTAAGGGTGTGACCACAACGGTCATGCAAATGCAATGCGATCAAAATATATCATGCAATAATACAAACACATGTAATGCAAAGATGATTAAATTTTAAAATTTTTAATCTCCGACATTAAGACAAGAGATAATCAATTACATGGCCTGACTCTCTTATTAGTCCCCAGTGGAGTCGCCAAGCTGTCGAAACCATTTTCAAATCGAGTTTTGGAAAATGAGAATCGATTTTAAAAACGAAAACGGGAGTCGCCACCAATCTTTTTAGGTGTGATTGGATCACCTTTAAAACATTTTGTTTTAAAATCATTAGTTTTGGTCCACGAAATAAAAGAACGGGTTCGGGATTCGGTTACATACGAGGAAGGATGAGCACCCTCGTAACGCCCAAAAATTGGTACCTAATTGATTATCAAATGTCTTTAATGTCGAAAGAAAAAAATTTAAGATGTAGTCCTCTTTAAAATATTTTAACTTTGAAAATTGGGATTCACTAGCGTCAAAGTATTGACATTAAGTTATCCCTTTTTTGAAATTCCTATCTCGAAACAGCAAAACGCTATATCCAATAAGTTAGGACATATTGTTTTGAAATTCCAAGATAGTGGCTTGCATTTAGAAAACCTCTAAAAAAAACTTAGAAGGGTACTTAATTATTCGAATTCAACGAGAAAAGTGGCAACCCAATAAGTTAGGGCACTGCTTTCTCGAAATTTCCAAACACCAAGCATTGCCTTATTTGCAAAAAATCTTATTTCGAGGTAACAAATAAATGAATAAAACGAATAAAAAGACAATAACGAATAAGCTAGGAAATATTCGAGATTAAAAAAAACTAGTAATAAATAAACAATCATTATGTAAGACTAAAGAACGATAGTATAGTGAAGATAATAATAATATTAATAGTAATAATACAAGTAAAAATTTTGGAATGATGTGTGAAATTATATATATGTATGTGAATATATAGATAAGTAAACAGTATATATAGTGAGTGAGGAGTAAAAGGTAAATAAGTGTATTTAAACAGTAATGGGTAAAATATAATAATAATATAATAGTAGTAATAACGTAATAGTATTAGAAATATACGATATATAATATTGAAGGTAAATACATAATATATACATATTAGAAATAATCATAATATTAGAAACAACTATTAATAATACTACATAAATAGATATATAGTAGTAGCATATACATGATATAGTTAAAAAACATATAAAGTAAGATAATATGGGAAATAAAAAATATATATAAACGATATAATATTAGGACATATGCAAAACGATAAAAATACAATATTAAAAGATATATATATAATGTATACATAATATAATATTAAAATATTTACATGGTATATACATAATAATGTAAAAAATAAACTATTAGTAATATTATAAATATATACATATAGTAGTAATAATAATATAAAGGTATTTCATATAAACAAGTATGCACGTAAAAAAAAAAGGAAAAGAGAAAAATAATAATTACAAAAGTATGAAATCAAAATAATATGTAGAAACATGTTTATTCTAAAAAGAATAACTGAAACTTAATTGAGAGAAGAAACAAAATCCAAGAGATAACTTACAAGTAAAACAAATTATTGAAACAGAATTTTGGGCTAAAATTAATTGCGTATAAATGTCCGAGATCTAAAATTAAAAATGCCCCAAATCTTAAAATACCGCACAAAGGGGGCAAATTGAAATAGCACACAGACTGCAGGGCTAATTTAAAATAATATAAAAAACTTAAATATGGCCCGATTGAAGGCTAGCAAAAAGAAGGGGACCAATTGCGTAAATTACCCAATTAAAGGTAACATGCATGGTCCCAAGCAAAAAGCTGATTCCACTCCCCCCATGCTACTTTGTTTTATTATTAATCAAAACCACTCCCCATGCTATTTTGTTTTATTGTTAATTAAAACTATTTCCCCATACTATTTTGTTTTATTGTTAATTAAAACTACTTCCTCATACTATTTTGTTTTATTATTAATTAAAACCATACTTTATTTTCTTTTTTCTTTTTTTATCATAAAAAAACTTTTAAAAAAAAACAATAAAAAAAAGAGTTAAAACATCACCCTACCACCCTACATTCATTTTTCAAAATAGAGAGAAGGCTCTCAACTCTCTCAACCCTTCCCCTCCTCCGGTCATCGGACCGGCCATCAACCGTCATGCCGGTCACTGGCCACCGACGGCGGCGCCGCCGTCCACGGTGGCCGAAAAATCTTTCGAGGTATTTTTCCCTTCTTTTCTCGAGTAGAGCCCGGATTTGGAGTTAAAACGACCCAAAAACCTTCAAAAATTAATGAGAAGCACCCTAGAACTCAAGAATCTATTCGGTTTCCGGCCACCGATCTTCGGTGGTGGCTTCCTCGGTCGTCCACGATGTTGGAAAACTGAACACCGGTAAGTTCCTTCCCTCTTTCCCTTTTTTTATATTTTTTGCATGTTTTTTTTTGTTAAAAATATTTGTAAAATAGATAAAACGAACGAATAGAAAGAAGATAAAAAAAATAAAAATAAAAATAAGGACAAACACCTTTTGAACTAGTTTTCTCCTTTTGATTTCTCCCAAAAATCTTTGTAATACAACCCCCTTTAATACAATCTCTTCTCTCCAAAATACAATCGATTCCCCCCTCAATGGCACAAGGAACATAGGGCTTTTATATAGCCCAAAATCCAAAGAAAAAATACAAAGAATTTTATTTTTTGGTGTTTTTCTTTGCTGTCTTTTTTTTGTCTTCTTTTGCAGGTATAGAGTGGTGGAGGCAAGTGGGTGTGCTGGTGGCAGACAACTGGTAGTGGCGTAGGTGGCCAAGGTGGGGTGACGGCTAGGGTTCATCACCACATTTCTTTGCTGAAAATTGCTTAGGTTTCGGTAGTTCTAATTTGGGCTGGTTTTGGGTATTGGGTTTGGGTAGGTTTAGTTATTGTAATTGAGTATTTTTGATTTTTAGGCTGTTTAACATTGTAAATGGACTTGGAATTTGGTTATGTGGATTTTATTTTTTGCTTGTTTGCTTGGGCCAAAAATTGGCCATTACAGCTGTTAAGGAGGCTATTTGGCTTAATGGATTGTTGAAAGACTTGGGAGTTGTTCAAAGTCACATTAGTCTATATTGTGACAGTCAGAGCGCTATTCATTTAGCGAAAAATCAAGTCTATCATTCAAGAACCAAGCATATCGACGTAAGATATCACTTTGTGTGGGAAGTCTTTGAAAAAGGAAAAATTCTACTTCAGAAGATTCCGACAGCAGATAATCCCGCAGATATGATGACTAAGGTGGTAACAACAATCAAGTTTAATCATTGTTTGAACTTGATTAACATCCTGAGAATTTGAGCACCTTCAGGTGTATGGCGCTCGAGAGCGCATTTGCAGGCACTACAAAAGATAGCTTTATCGAATTTGGGGAGTTGAAGGAAGTGTGTGAAGATGTGATTATCCTAATCAAATCTTCAAGGTGGAGATTGTTAACATTAATGGGAGACAACATTAATGGCAAACAATACAAAGTGGTGCAAGTTTAGCACCCTAAAGTTGACTTTGAAAAAGTGGCATGGGATAATTTTTTTTTGGTCATTGAGATAATGGGCTATTTATTGTTTGGTCCTTGAACCTCAACTATAAATAGGCCTTCTCATTTCTCATTTCTATCATCCCAACCAATCTTTCTCTCTTAGTTTTCTCTCTTCTCCCATTTGAGAATTCTTAAGGAATTCTATTTGTTTGTAATATTTTGGAGATAATAAAGTTATCATCTAGTGTTAGTGCCCGAGGACGTAGGTATAATTTACCGAACCTCGTTAAAACTCTTGTGTTTTTTCTTGTCCTATTTTTCTTTCAATATTTGAGGGTATAATAGTAGTATTTAATTGTACTATTAAATTACGATAGAAGGGATATTCTGACTAAGGAAAGACTTGGTACTTAAGAGATCATTGTGATCCACCTTTCTTTCCTGAGAATTGAACTTTGTGTGATTTTTTAGTACAATAATTTACACGCTTCCGACCCTATTGGAACAACAGTATCCATTTCTTAACAAATTCATGGCCAATGCGTTGAAGTTTTAGAACTAGCTGAAAACAATTCATCCGAACATATAACTGTCATGCGTTTGCAACAAAACCAACACCAATCGTGCTTTATTCGAGGCTACCGAAGGAACCCTTACACTTGTTTTAACAAATATATAGTTATATGCCTAAAATTTAAAGGTTAATTTTTTTATTTTATATATTACTTAAATTTATATCAACTGAAAATTTTAAAAATATATATATTATAATGCAAATGTTTAAAATGTGTTAATTTATTTATATTTTGAAATTTAATAAAAGAATAAATATATAATGATAGTTAAGGATATAGATATTTACTAAATATTAAATAAAAATAATTTATATTTAAAAAATATGATTGGGCGTAAACAGGTTTTGATTAGGTATTTATAAAATATGAATAAATTTAAATAAAATTTGAGATGAGACGTGAATCCGCTTGTAAAACTAAAGAAGATTTATCTACGATTATTGAGAGGTGTGAGGTGAGCAATGGCGTTTTCGGTCATTTTCACTAGGCCAATGTGATCTGCCCACCTCAATCTATTAGTATATAAGAAAACAAGGAATAAATCCGTTAAGTAATAAATTTGTCCTGAGATTGTGATATTATTTGTCCATCTAAAAATTGGCAACAGCCAGGTTTGAGAAGTAAATATGCCATTGTAGGACCTGGACGATTCACATATTATGTATATAAATTAAAGGAAACAAGTGGGGAATCGCCCTAGAAAAGCGAAAGCAAGTAATGTAGACTTTCTTTTATATATTTGGAAAAAAAAATCCCTAATAGCTAAGCCTAGAACAATAGCACAAGTGCAAATCAAAATGTCACTTTCTTTTTCATTTCATTACCAGCTTTGCCTACTTTAACTTATGTTTCCGCTTGCAGCTTTCTGTGTAAATCTTTAGTTGCCCAATCGCTGTAACAGTAACACCTTAATTTGGTATAATATCATCTATTTCTTTTGGGTTGGGGCAACTGTTGTGTCTTTTTTATTTAAATAAACCTAATTCGGATACGACCAACCTGGCCAACCCTAGGTTTTCCATGCAATATGCATGCATGTTTATGTTCATACACCTACATCCATACGCATAGATAATACAAAAGTTGTTTTAGCACTGATTTTCTTCTTCTTCTTCTTCTTATTTTAATATTTGAGGGATGAAGGGTAAAAAAGCCCAAAATTTCCATAATGAGCAGATAATTGAGCATCAGCACTTTGGAGTAGATGGCGGCTAATTGATAATTAAGTGAAAACTAACACTTATAAATCTAATGCTAAAAAAAGGGGTCTACACACAATTTCAGACTAATATATATATTTGACAGTACCAAGGCAAGTAGGTCGCTGGGGACCAAAATGCTTTCAAGGACGCACAATAAAGAGAAAGTGTGTGTGTGTCTGTCCATTATATCTCCCTGCCTGCCTCCACCGAACTGCCAAGCAATTGACCTTTCTAAATGCCCATAATAATTAATGGATGTTGCACTAAAGTGAAGCATCACTAATTTCATTTTGAGTATGAGATTGTATGTGTGAATCTTTAGTACCACAGTATCTCAGCAACTTGTCGCGTAAAACAAACAAAAAAACGCTACGCTACGCAGCAGAGCCCAACACAACACAACACAACACAAACACCGCACAACTTTTTTCTTAATTTCAATAAAGTATCATCATCTGCAATCCCATTAATTCATTTGAATTTCTAGGGATAACTTTTCGTGCAAAAGAACCTGTCGATCAATCTATCAGTCTAACTCCCTAATAATGCGCACTACAACAACAAACACACTGAAATGCACATTCTCCCAACCCAACTACTATCTTTTTCAAACAAACTATTACTTATTGACACTAGCCAGCTATATGTGTTTATATACTTGCAGACTTTGTTTAAGCTACCGTAGTGTTTGGTAATTGTTACAAATCAAGGACAGCTATTAAGGAGACGTGGAAATATTGATAGCTTCATTCCTCTGGTTTCTATTGAATGGTTCTATCTATCTATGTTATACAGTTTGTCAAATTGAGGGTGTAATACCCTTTCCAAATCATTGTGTAGATTTGATTCAAGTTGCAGAGTATATTGTGAATTGTACATAATATTCCAACTTAAAGCTAGCGATGAGTTGGAAATTTTTTTCTTGGCATCCAACTATGTATCTAGGAACCTGCCATGCAAGATGCCATTGTCATGAATATAGTAGTGCATAGATGGGTGCGTGACCCACTTAAAGCGAATGGTGGTACAAGACGCTTTCACAGTAACCTTCCGCGGTTAACCCATTAATTTAATTTAAAGCTGATGTTAGCATGGGAAAACCGACTTGCGTTTTGTTTGATTGGGCAGCAGGACCTGAAGTCAGCAGGAATTTTTGAAGTCAGCTAACATATAGGTATGTTACCTATATATACAATTTGTCTATGCAGAGAGAAGAAATCAACTGTAGAGTAGTGATTGGAGGAGCAAATAAATGAGATGATTATCACCGTTCTTAAGGGGGAACAGAAGTTACCATTAGAAAGGGAAATGGAAAATAAGCTATCTTGGTAGCTTAATCTGTAAAGTATACATTAATTAATTAGGCAACAGTTGCCTGAATTACATTTATATACACGAATATGACACATACATATATTGAGAAATAAAGAAAGATAGAGTGAGAAAGAGGTTGTTAATGGATGTCAAAATCCAAGAAAAGAAATGAGGTGACTTTCCCACTCAAAATATACACTTAACGAGGCTGTCTGTGTGCAGTACAAATGTACAATTGAAAGCTTATATATTTGAGTGAGATATTGGATGTGTAGGGGCAGCACCACCAGTAAAAACATTGAACCAATGCTATCTATAGTCAAACCTGAAGCTGGAAAGCACTACGCACGACAGATGAAAACAAATCCCTATACGGAATTGTTTTTATTAGCATAAAATATTGATAGCTATTGGATTTTTTTTATCATCTATGTTTATTTGTTAATAATTTTTTTTCATATTAAAATATAGAAAGAGGCAAATAAAATCTTTAAAAAAATTGACATGATTACAAAATAATCTCATAAATTTATTTTTATCTCTATGCATTAACTAAAAGATGAAAAATATCTACCTAAAAGTATCAAATTAATTATTAAAAGTGAACCAAATAATATTTTTAAAAATTTAAAATTATCTATGAATTCATTGGCAAAGAAATAAAGTAGCCCATAGTTTGGTTGATGTACACAAAATTACTTAAAAAGTTGAGTAAGGTAAGTTTACCTATTCATTAATATTATAGTTACGGTGAGTAAATTTATTGTTCCCACGAAGACTAAAAGTATTAATGATTATCGTTTTTCTATTATTTAACCTAATAATTCTAGTGATTGATTAAAAACTAAAATTAACTAAATTAATTAACTAACAAACACAACAAAGAACAAATAAAAAAAATCTATTAACAACCATGAAGCGAAACAATACCCAAGAAAAATTTTACTTAGATTTTGTTTGTAACTATCAATCTAAATTACACAATTTCTTTACTTAGTATCTTGATTCATAGAAATATGTAACACCCCAAACCCGACCTAAATAATATGACCAAGACTGGAGAGCTACATCAATCATTCTAGGAAAGTCTATTTTTTTTAAAATAAAAATTAAAACCATCCCAAATATTGAAACGTTGAAAAGAAAAATATAAAATCCAGTATTAAAATCCATAACCCAGAATAACAATTAAGCATAAATCCAAATAACTTAATAAATCAATTAAATGATGTGACTAATCTCCTAGCACGCCGACCCGCCTAAGTCTATGGGCTACCTGTAATCTAAACAAATAGACTAGATGAGTTTACAACTCAGTGCATAACTTATATAATCAAATAATCAATAATATAACAAGTATGATTTCAGTTTCATTTGTCAGACAATTTTTAGAATTAGATGCAGAGATAGAAACAGAGGGCATCGGATTCAGTAGCAGAACATATTAGATACAGATGCAAAGTCCTACCCCAACCGCTACACACCACCTCTGTCCAATCTTACACAGCATAGGATATCAAGTACCCATCCATCCCTACACCGTATAGTGACTATATGTCACGTTTCAGAGTAATTGCAGTCTAGCTGTCAGATTAAAATGCGATAAATCATCGGAATCAGATATATGCTTATGGCTTAACCACCAAAATAGGCAGATTATTAAATTGCCCACACTTCCTCCTTTACAAGTTCCCAAACCTAATACAAATGCAGATATATCAGATAATAGATATGCATATACAATGGTACAATTTAAAACCATACTCACGTACTACTGTCACACTTACTTATTAGATTTCATATCAAACATATATGTCTAAATAACAGATTATTCAGTAATAGATCACCAGATAATGGATTTCATTGCCTAATTCAAATCATACGGACCCTACGGTAGGTCTACGTTCAATCCGAACGATGTTTATAGCCCTAGGGAAAAATTTTAATTTCTGGCCCACACACTCACGTAGATTCACATAGCCTGAATGGTTGGCTCATGTGGTCCACACGGCTAAGCACACGCCCATGTGGCCCTCCTTAATGTCACACATGACTACGTGTCTCAAAAAAGTGAGTTACATGGTCTAACACACGGCCAAGCACACGCCCATGTGACTCAAGACCCAAAAATCCTCTCACACGGCCAAGACACATGCTCGTGCCCCTAGCCCATGTGACTCTAATTCCAAAATAGTGTGTTACACGGTCTAGACACATGCTCGTGTCTCTGGCCCGTGTGACTCTAATTCCAAAACAGTAAGTTACGCAGCCTGGATACACGCTCGTGCTTCTGTCCGTGTGGCTCTAATTTCAAAATGATAAGTTACACGGCCTGGCACACAGTCGTGTAGCATCGATAACTATGGTTTTTGACTGTTGTCAAATGCATAATTTTCGTTACACACCTGATATGAATTCAACGTAGAAGTAAAATAAGTGATCCCAAAACCTAAAAACGACAACCAAAATCCAATCAAACAACTTAAACGGAACAATTTGCACAATTAGAAATCAACCAACTATGTCGAAAACTTCGACGCAAAATCCCATAACGAAACTAATACTTACTGACGAACCAACAACAATTACTCAAACTTAGATAGTTGGAGGAATATTAGACGTCTCTTGGTCTTCCCCCACAAAGTAACAAAAGACAAAAAAAAAGATTAAAACCATAATTTTAGAACTTAAAGAAAAACCCCAAAATCACAAAGGATTAGGCAACTACGAAAAAATTAGAATAACCGAATCTCACCCTTGACAACCTCAATCGGCCATAAGATGGTATGATCCGACAATTAACAACATAGTAGAGCAGAAGAAAGATCAAGGAAAGAAAGTAAAGTAAAGAAAAAGAAACAGTAGCAAAAGAGAATAAAAGTTTTAAAAACAAAATGTAATAGGGAAAACATCAGAAAGAAAGAAAAAATAGAAAAAAAATGTTTAATTACTTAAAAGTTAATCTAATTACCACACAACACAAAAATATGTCCCCATCGCTAACGCTAAGACTCGAACACAAGACTAAAAGATATTCAGAAGCTTAACCATTAAACCGACAAGCTCATTCTTGATACAACATTCACAGAATTTAACTTAAGTAAAAAAATTTAAAGTAAAATTTGATTCAAAACAGTTAACATAATTTTCCAAAAATGGGATTTAAACCCAAAATTTTAGACACACCATTAATGCTTTAAACCACTGAAGTAGACGCCTAACTATTGATAGAATTCAACAATCACATTTTCAAAATTTGGGGCGTTATAAAATCCCTTAATTATGCTAATATCTCTTTCGAGCGTAAGAACAATTGACTTTAGGTTAATTAATGATAATACTCTAGAACGACATATTTTATGTGCTAATTGCATGTTTATTTTGAGTATGATTCTACTAATTTGGGTTATTTTATGGTCTTTTATCTTTTAGGGACTAAATTGAAGGTAAAAGTAAATTTAAAGGCGAAAAGCATGAATTTGGAGACAAAGTGGGCCAACATGCGAAGTAGGAGAGAAGTGGTACCGAAAATGCAAAGTGTGGAAGAATTTTGGGGCCAAAATGTAAAAGAAGAGATTTTATAGCACAAGACTCTATTTAATGTTTTATTATATTAGGATAATTATTTAGATTTAAATTTAGGATTTATTTTTATTTATCTTTAATTATCTTTATTTATTTGTATTTATCTTTTAGAATTTAATTAGGAATAAACTAGGTTTTTTAGTACTATAAATAGAGGATGAAGTGACACAAATTTGGTCCATCTTTTTTTGTAACACTCTCTCGCCCATAAATTTAGTCTTTTCATATTTCAATAAAAAAAATTTCCTTTTCATTATTTTTTGTTTTTCCTCAAGAATCATGACCCACTAAATCTAATCTAGCCGAAGGTTGTCAAAATTCCCCGAAAAGGTTTTTGAGGCTTAGAATCCGCACTTAGCCTTCTCAACAGGGTATTCATCGCTTTTCCGCATTCCAGGGCTGACGCTTTCGTCCATGTCCTTTAATAGGTGATCTTTTCAACTTGTGCAAGGAACGACCACTTTGTACGTTTTGGGAAGGTTGCACAATCGGTTCGTTAGCTTTCTAAGTCAGAGGTTGACGAGTCCAAGAGACAAAATGGCATGGTATTCGCCATTGGGAAGTGATGATCTAGCAGAAGATAGTCCCACAAAAGCGATTATTGGCTAGAGTCAGGTTCTACCAAATCTTAAGTCTAAATTCTTGGAGCTGGTGGTCGTAGGCGTCCTCTTCAACTATAATTGGCTTATTCTACTTGGGAAGGATCACTTAAAAGCCAATGATTGGACCCAAGGTGAATCGAGACAACCAGAGGCTGGAATCTCACCATATAAGAAACTCTCTCTCTGTGTTTATTTTTATATTATCCATTTTAATTTATTTAATTTTGCAATTTCAATTCAACTTTCAATTTTATTTTTCTAGATCAAAAATTTTAATTCTATTTTTTTCAATTATTTTTTTAGGAACGCAGGTTTTCTTGGGTACGATTCTGCCTAAGATTTCGAGAAACAAGCATTCGTGCAATCCGATCCCTGAGGATTCAACCCTCCTTTCCCTTTACTGTTCTTTTTCATTATTTTGTAGGAAATAGGATATTTTTGGTGCTCTCAACGACCGCATCAAATTTTGGAGTCGTTGCCGGGGACTGGCAACGTACTAATCTTGTTTTTTTATTTCTTATGACCAGATCTGCTCCAAGTACTCTTTCGTTTGATTCGGAGATTGAAAAGACTGCGAGAGCTAATCACAAGGAAACAAAGCTAAGGAAAAAAGCAGTCAGCGGTGGTTAGGACTCAAAGTAATCCACCGCCAGAAATTAGAATCAACGATGAAGCAGAGTCTAGGGTTAACGAAAACCCTACTCAAACATTTGAAAGTGAAAAAGTAGAAATCGATTCACCAGAAGAAATGCTTAACGCTAGGGTTAATAGAAACCCTAATTTGGCACATCAACTAATGGCTCAAACGATTCGACAACTGGCGAAGCTCTGATAGAACAACCGCTATCGTGCATTGCGTATCCTACTATGGATACTGATTTTAAATTGAAGTCAGACTTAATCCAGTTTCTACCAACTTTTCTTGGGTTACAAAACGAAAATCCCCACAAACATCTGAAAGAGTTTTATATAGTTTGTCTTAGTATGAAACCTCAAGGGGTAACGAGGATCAAATCAAGTTGCGTGCTTTTCCTTTCTCCCTAGCAGATTCAGCTAGGGAATGGCTATTTTACTTACCTCTTGGATCTGTTACAACTTGGGCTGATCTTTCTCGTTTATTTCTCAACAGATTTTTTCCAACATCACGAGCAGTTGAGTTAAGAAGAGAGATCGTTGGAATAAGACAAAAAAAATTAGAGTCTCTTTATGACTATTGGGAGCGATTTAAGAAGTTGTATACAAGTTGCCCACAACATGGTATAATAGAGCAATCTCTCCTCCAATACTTTTACGAAGGCTTGAAACCTATGGAGATGAATATGATAGACGCCGCTAGTGGAGGAGCGTTGGTCAACATGACTCCTCAGCAACCAAGAGACTTGATCTCTACGATGGCTGCAAATTCTCAGCAATTTCGGGCCAATCCTGAACCCCTTAGAAGGGTTCACCAGCTAAGTAATTCTACCTTTGAGGATAGACTTGATAGACTTACTAATATTGTTAAATTCTCTTGTTGTAAAAAAAAGCAAAACCAGCCCGAATATGCGGAATATGTGCTACACCTAAACATACAACTGATGCATGTCCTAGTCTGTATGATGATACTATGGCTCATTTAGACGCTGTAGGAAATTTTCCTAGGCCACCACAAAGGCGATACAACCCTTACGCTAACACGTACAACCCAGGATGGAGGGACCGCTCTAACTTAAGCTTGGAGCCAATCCACGATATAACCAGCCATACCAAAATCGAGTTCCACAACAGCCTCAAGATTCAGGTAATTCTCCAGAAACTTTGGTCAATAAATTAGCAGCTAATATCTTTGATTTCCAACAGTAAACTCTGAATTTGCAAAAAGAAACGAAGGCATATTTAAGAGAATTGACCACATCAATTGAGAAAATGAGTTCTCAAGGTAAGCTACCATCACAAGCAAAACTGAACCCGAGACAAAACATGAATGCAGTGACGCTGCGAAGTGGAAAGGTACTGGAACCAATTCTTGGCAGAAATCTTGGCCAAGAAAACACTTAGGAAAATCCCGCAAACAACGAACAGGTCCGAGCAAAACCCCTATCGCCAAAAACTCAACCTCTATTTCCAGGACGATTAAATTAGTATCGAAAGGGCAAACAAGACAATGAGATCTTTGAAACATTCAGAAATGTCGAGATCAACATACCACTGTTGGATGCCATCAGACAAATTCCGCAGTATACCAAGTTCCTTAAAGAACTCTACACCAACAAACAAAAATTAACTGGTAATGAAAAGGTAAGTGTTGGTGAGAATGTATCTGCAGTGTTACAGCAGAAAATGCCAGCAAAACGTAAAGATAGGGGATGTTCGCCATACTATGCAAAATAGGGCATTTAGGAATTAAAAAGGCTATGTGTGATTTAAGGGCCTCCATAAATGTCCTGCCTTTTTCTATTTATGAATCACTTAAAGCGGGTTTTTTGATAAAGACAGGTGTTATCCTTCAGTTGGCAGATAAGTCCATTGTGCATCCCGAAGGAGTCCTTGAGGACATATTAGTCAAATTCATTTGGCTTATTTTCCTGCAGATTTCTATGTGATAAAAATAGAGGAGGATAACGCTTCTGGGTCTTCAGGCATCTTTTTGGGGTGACTTTTCCTTAGTACTGTAAATTCTAAGATTGATGTACGAAGCGGAACCCTCGCGATAGAGTTTGATGGGGAGATCGTGAAGTTTAATGTTTATGGCACTATTAGTCACCCAAGTGAAGTATTGGACGTAAACCATGTCGACATAATTGACTCATCAGTAGAAAAAACTTTTGAGTCATCTTATGGAGATAAATCTAAAATGATGTTTGATGATTTTGAATCTGTTAATAAATTATTGGCTTTTATGGATACTAAACTTCTACCTTCTGTTGTGTAGGCACCAGATCTGAAATTAAAACCACTTTCTGAGCATCTGAAATTCATATTTTTGGAAAATAATGAGACCATTGCTGACTTAAAATGGATTAACCCCTTGGAGGAAAATATGAAACCAAGGAAAGAGGCACAAGGACGATTAAACCCAAATATGGTGGATGTGATAAAAAATGAGAATTTCCAAACCCATACGAACGAAAGAATTCAGTTGGAACAGCCTCAATACTAGTTGGGAAGTCAAACTAGCGACGTTAATCAAGTGTTTATTGAGAGGCAACCCAATTTTTATTTCTCTTTATTTTTTTATTTTAATTATTTATTATTTTATCTTAATGATTTATTACTTAATTATTAATTTTATTTTGGATATCAATAAAAATTCTCTTCTTCTAACTAGGTGAACCGAAATGAAAATAGGGAGAAAAAAATGAGAAAAGACAAAACCTGCAGCCATATAGCTCATATTCCATCCCTATTCCAGCCTGAAATAGCACGTTCCTTCGATGACTGTTGAGAAACACTTAGAGCGAATCGAGGCTCGACTCGACACTTTTGGCTAGCAACAAGCTAAACTCATTGCCATTATGCGTGAACGATAGTAATTACACGGGAAGTTCTTCTAAACTTTTCTTTCACCTATTTATTTATTTATTCCAAATTGAGGACTATTTGTTTTAAGTAGGGGGAGGCATTCCTCATTATTTCTGTCATTTTAGATACTAATTTTTTTTTGTTGCTAATGCTGCTTTGGTCGTTTCTGCCCATATAATTTTTTTTAGAATATTCTGCCTCTTTTCATGCCCAAGAATTTGACCACGACTTTCCCACTGTTTGACCCATATGCATGATTTTTTTCCCTCTGTTTCACCAAATATTAAGTCTAAATTCTTGGAGCTAGTGGTCGTAGGCATCCTCTTCAACTATAACTGTCTTATTCTACTTGAGAATGATCACTTAAAAGCTAAGGATTGGACCCAAGGTGAATCGAGACAACCGGGGGTTGGAATCTCACCACATAAGAAACTCTCTCTCTCTGTGTTTATTTTTATATTCTCCATTTTAATTTATTTAATTTTTCAATTTCAATTCAACTTTCAATTCTATTTTTATTTTATTTTCCAGATCAAAACTTTTAATTTTTTTTTATTTTTTTTAGGAACGCAGGTTTTCTTGGGCACGATTCTGCCTAGGATTTCGAGAAACAAACATTCGTGCAATCCGATCCTTGAGGATTCAACCCTACTTCTCCTTTACTTTTTTTTTCATTATTTTGTAGGAAATAGGATATTTTTTGTGCTCTCAACAACCGCATCAATTAATTGAAATTTCTTTCTAATTAAAACTTCTATCATCACATTAACTCTTGTTATGGATTCTCTTATTAGATTTGACTCTAATCTCGTAGATTTATGTTGTCCTATTTTTAGGATTGTATGCAACTCCACTTAGCTATGCAAGATCTACTCTTAAACAGGTTCTATTCCACCACTGATTTAAATACATCAAACTTGGATCAATAATCTAGAAAAATTGTAACAACCCAAATTTCAGTGGTGTCGGAAACAGTGATTCGAGATCACTAAATCCGATGAGTGAGTTTGAAAATTTTATTATCATTTAATAATTATGATTCAAGTGTGATTTTAGAAATATTCTTGAATTAGTGAATTTTTTGATTTAAACGAATTATTTGGTTAATTAGTCTCAAAAACGAGGAATCGAGACCTCGATTTTATAAATTGAGCCGTAAATATTTTTATATATATTTATTGGAGTGTCAATAAGTTCGTATTAAAGTTTTGTTGAAAATTTTAACGCTTTGATTGTTAATTAAATAAAAAGGATTAGATAGAAAAAGGTGCAAAGCTTATTAATTAAAGAAATAGTGATGAAATAGCTTAAGTAGTGAATAAGGGAGGACCAAAAAGGCAATTAGAGATTAATTAGAAGACTGAGACGGCTTGTGCAGGAAAAAATTCTTGAAATTGGATGGTTTAGGGACAAAATGGTCATTTGGCAATTGAGATTAAATTAAATAAAGATCAAATTTAAAATCTAGACATTTCTTCATCAATATTCAGCCAAAAACAACCATAGAAGAGTCCCCCTAAGCTGGATTTTCTTATTTTTGCTACACGTGAGTTTAATTTTTACTCTTTTTTTTTAAAAAAAAATTATGTTTTTGAGACTTTTACAACTAGGTCCAACTTCTAATTCATTGGTTTATGATTTTATGAGTAATTTTGAAAGTTACCAATGTTAAGTTCTGGATATTTATGATGAATTAACATGAATTTGAAGATTTAATTTTGTTATATGATGATTGTATTAAGTAATTTTGATAGATATTGAATTTAGGACTAAATTATGAAAAAAGTTAAGAATTAGGGTCTGGTGCTGAAATTATGAATATCAAAGGCTATATAGTAGCCTAAAATGACTAGATAAAGTGTTAAATGAGAGAAATTAGCTTATTTGGTGGGAAAATTGATAAGAGACTAAATTGTAAAAATTATAAAAGTTGGGGTAAATGTGTAATTTTAGAAATTTAAGGGCATAAATTTGAAGTGAATTAGAATTGAATTTGATGCTGGTGAATGAATAATTTTATATTGTAGATCAAGAACTCGAAGACAAACGTGAAAAGGATAAATTAAAAGAATAGTTCCTAAATTTCTATAAATTCTAGAAATTAGCCCAGGTAAGTTCATTTGGTTGAACTTTCATGATTTTTTGTCAATTTAGGGATGATATTATGTATTATCTCATATGTTTGTTATTAAATTATGATTATTGTAAAAAATATGAAAATTGGATCGAAAGTTCAAATTAAGTAAAATGCATGATTGAGTACGATCATTCCATGACAAAAGACGAATTGATGGATAAGACCATAGCTGGACCATGGCAATGTTTAAATATAAGACCATAGTTAAGCTATGGCATTTTAGTGAAAAGACAATAATTGGGTTATGGCACCGTGAACGTAAGATCATGGTTGGACCATGGTAGTAAATATACGTGTAAGATCATAGCTGGGCTATGGCATCCTAATAATTAGAACATAAATAGGTTATGGCACTACGTGTGTAAGACCATGGCAGGGCCATGGCAATATATGTGTAAGACCATAGTTGGATTATGACATTAATAAAATGATGTACTCAATTCCGTAAGACGTTTTCCAATTTGACAAAAATTGGTAAGTGTAATGTAGTACTAATGTGATAGAATTTATGTAGTTATTGGTATTAAGCTCAATCAAGTGAATTCATCATTTGAAGTTGAGAATGGTAGGAATCGTTAATAAAATGCTTGTTTAATGATATATATATTATAGTATGTTCGGTAAGATTTATTTTAAAGCCAATGTACTTACTAAGCTTCATTAAGCTTACTTGTGTTACTGAATGTTCTTTATAGATTTTCAAGAAGTTCAGAGGATCGAATCAACACACTATTCAAATTTCTCCAGTAGATTTTGTTATACATATTATGCTTTATATGGCATGTATAGAGTTTAATTAGAAAAGAGTTAAACTTGAAATATAATTATGAATGACATATATTTATGTTTGTATGTGTAACAGCCAATTTTTAGTTGAATCAGAACAGTGGTTTCGGGGCCACAAATCCGATCTAAAAAAAATTTAATTTTAATAATATTGTATGGTCTATATTATGATAGGAACGTTATATGAATATTCTGATAAGAAAATTTTACCGATTATGTGCCTAATTACGGAAAGGAACAAATTGTATAAAATACAAAAGTTGGATTCTAGTAACTAGGATGATCAAATAGCTATGGAATTTAAATCCTGAGGTCCTTATATGACAATTAGACCATTAAAGAAAAGTTAGTAGATATTTTTGATATTTCATCCATGGAAAAAATTAGAAAAGGCTAAGGACTAAATTGGAAAGTGACAAAAGTAAAAGATGATAATTAAATTAAATAGATAATATCATCTTATTTTCATCATCTTCCTCAAAATATACATGGAAACCCTAGAAAAGAGAAAACAAGCTTTCTTGGCTTAAATTGGTAAGTATTTAACTCCTGTTTTTAGTAATTTTTATATTTTTGAAATCGAGATAGTCTAATCTATCTATTTTGGTGATTAATTTGAAAAATTATCGAAGTATAGAAATTTTTCCATGGATGAATATGCTGAAAATTTAAAATTTATGGTAGAAAATGAAAGGTTATTGATAGATAAACAATTTTTACAAAGTGAATTTTGATGAAATTGTGATTTAGGGACTAAAGTTTAAAGTTGTGAAAATTGAAGAAAAAATCTAAATTTTATAGAATAAATATGCTGTAAATTTTATACTGAAATTTCGGTTAGGCTTGAAATAAGGAGTAAATTGCATGAATTTCATTTTTCGAGCCTAGAGACATAATTAGAATTTATGGAAAGTTTAAGGGCAAAATGATAATTTTTCCTAGGGTGTAAATTGAATATAATTGAATATGAATTGTATAAAATTGATAATTAAAATTATTTATATAGATCCAGATAACTCAAATTTGAAGCTAGATCGAGGAAAAGAGAAAGTTCCGGATTAGTAGATTTTCTTATACGAACTAATATCGAGGTAAGTTCATGCATGTTAATTATGTGATTTATATGTATGATAAATGTGCATGAAAGATTATATGACTGAAAATGTTATAAAGTTATTAAGTTCCGCTTGAATAATGAAAATCGATGGATAAAAGTGATTTCCCGTACATGAAATGTGATTATGCATATGCTGTAGACGAGATTTAGTTCAGACAAGTAATCCTGATATAGGCCTCTCGAGCATCTTGATATATAGTTCTTGTGAGTAACCTGATCGGTAATGATTTTGCATTTGTTGCAGATTACCGCAGCTTTTTGTGAGCGTCCTAACATGTAATCAATTGTGATCCTGTATATAATGTGGACACAAATGCGGCTCTTCATGAGCATCCTTTTAAGCTCACTTAAACTCTTTGTTACCTTATCTGAAGCTCCCTGATATTATCTCTTCGGAGATATCTGAAAGGCCCTATGAGATTCCTGAGGAAAAACTCTTACGAGTTTCCTGATTAGCTCAGATAAGTGTCCTGTTACATGATTACATGGCCTATTTGAGCATCCTGACATGTGGCTCAAGATTATGCTCCTTGAGTATGTGCCCTAATGGGTACTCTCAATTATGAATTGACAGTTTACAGATATGTACACCTTAAGTGTACTACTTAAGTATCCATCGATATTTTAGTAATTCAATGGATAAAACTCTCGACAAGAGAAATTGTAAAATGAATAGAACTATATTTTAAATGATTCTAAGTATTATAATAGCTCATCAATGCTTATGACATATATGAGACTTATGTAACTGACTTGTTTGATTGAGTGCATGTGTTTAGGCAATTTTCCAAGTTGATGGAAAACATGTTATTGTATGCTTAATTTTAATAAATGAGATAGGTAAGTTTAATTCCTGTTATACGAACTTACTAAGCATATAATGCTTACTAGGTTTTATTTTCTCTGTTTTATAGTGCTCGGAAGCTCGCGAAGGTTGGAGATCGATTGGAGCATCATCACACTATCCACTAGCTTGTTTTGGTATAAATAGTAAACTCCTTCTGATATAATGGCATGTATAGGTAACTTGGCCATTGTTGGCTTATAAATGTTGTTTGTTATCTAGCCATTAAAATGGCTAGTGATGGTTATGTTTGGTATATCTATTAAGGTTATTTTATGGTAATAACAAAAGTATATATTATGGATTGATTGAGTATGCAAAATGAATATATCTATTAAAGATAAGATTATAAATATGTATGCATGTAATGATATACCATGTTAGATGTTAGAATTAGCTTGATTATAATGCTTGGATTGGTGAGTATATGATTGCAAGTTTTGGTGTAGGTTATTGGAAAAAAATTGGGTGAGAAATGAAGCAAGAAATGACTTTATTTTGTCCACATGGGCGTGTATCTTGACCATGTGTGAGACACGACCTGGTACATAGGCATGTGGTTAGGCTGTGTGTCGTTTACATCTAAATTTTAAAAAAAATAGAATGCTCAGAATTGAGCACACAGGCAGAGATACGGGCGTGTATCTTAGCCGTGTATGTTACACAGCCTTGAATACGGGTGTGCATCTTGGCAGTGTGAAACCTGCACTTAATTTTGAAAAATTAAATTAATCACACGGCCTAGCACACGGGCGTGTGGCTGGCCGTGTGGCATAAGTCAAAGAATTACATGGTGTCAGACACGGCTTGTGACACGGGCGTGTCGACCACACGGGTGTGTGTTCCCTGTATCTAGGAAAAATTTTGAAAATTTTGTGAAAAATTCTCTCTGTTCTTGATTTGGTCCCGAATTAATTCTAATGTTTTTTTATTGGGTCTCGAGGGTACATTTGAGGGACATTATGAATAATCTCATAAAATGAGTAGAAATTAATGTGAATTATATATAGATGTTCTAAAAACTCTAGTAATGCTTCGTAACCCTGTTCCAGTGACGAACATGAGTTAGGGGTGTTACCTTTATTGGTATCAAAGCTACGATTTAGCCAATTCTTGGACTGAACGTAGCAAGAATGAGTTTTACTATACATGCCATTATATAATTTGTAATAATGTGATATCTCCTGACCATTTTAAATGTGTTTTTCATATAGTAAGGCTTCAGCTTCAGTTCAAAGAGCTGCATCTAGTAGTGGAAGGCCCGTATCTGAAGGCTAAAGTGAGGAGGTAAAACAAGCCTTCTTTCAAATGATGAATATATGGTTCACTAAGTATTTGAGAACAGATCCTGGTGTACAACAACTTCCTCCACCTACTCCTCAATCGGTTCCTGAGATGCCACAAGGTGCTGAACTCGTTAGAACTAGTAAGCCTCTGGTAGATAAAATCCGTAAGTATGGGGTAGAAGAATTTAGAGCTATTGCAAATGATGATCCAGAAAAAGCTGAGTTTTGGTTGAAAAATACCATCCGGGTTTTAGATAAATTATCTTTCACACCAGTTAAATGTTTGAAATGTGCAGTATCTTTACTAAAAGACACATCTTATCATTGGTGGAATACTATAACTTCTGTAGTACCGAGAGAAAATGTTACATAGAAATTCTTCCAGACTAAATTCAGAAAGAAATATGTTAGTCAGAGATTTTTGGATCAGAAAAAGAAAGAATTTTTAGAGCTCAAACAAGGAAACATGACTGTATCTAAGTATGAGCGAGAATTTGTTCGACCGAGCAAGTATGCCAGAGAGTGGGCTCCAACTGAGGCTGATATGTGCAAGCACTTTGAAGAGGACTTAAATGAAGTTATTAAACTGTTGATTGGAATCCTTGAATTGAGGGAATTTGTGGTGTTAGCCAATCGAACACATAAGGCTGAGGAATTAAGTAAAGAAAAGAAACAAGCGGAAAAGGAAGCCTAGATTTCTGGTAAAAGATTTATGGGCAAATCACAATCATCTGCTTCAAAGAAATCAAAGAAGTACCATGATCATTCTACCATCTTTACGGGATATTCTGGAAAAGAGCGAGGCTCTCAACGTTCTAACCCAAGATCTTCATCTCCATCTGTAACCAGTGTTGGAAGTATTGGTAATCCCAAAATGAAATGTAAATATTGTAACAAATTTCATCATGGGGAATGTCATTTAAAAAGTGGAGCCTGTTACTGATGTGGATCTCCTGATCATTTTCTCAAAGATTTCCCAAAAATAATTAAAAAAGATATTGATCAAACTTCAAAGCCGAGTAATCTTACCTCGAGGGGCAAACCACCCCATCACCTCGACAATGTCAGTGGTAGTTGAGGTACTATAAGGGATACGACAGTTAAATCTGAAGCACGAGCACCGAAAAAGACATATGATATTCGTGCTAGAGAAGATGCCTCTGCACCAAATGTTATTACTGGTACATTTTCTTTACTTGATATTGATATTACTGCTGTGATTAATCCTGGTTCCATACATTCATACATATGCACAAATTTAGTGTCTGTTAAAAATTTATTTGTTGAATTCACTAAATTTGTGGTTAGAGTTTCAAATCCCCTGGCTAGTATGTTACGGTGGATAAAGTCTGTAAAAATTGTCTGTTGATGGTAAAGGGTTATTGCTTTTTAGCTGATTTGATGTTCTTGCCATTTGATGATTTTGATGTGATTTTGGGTATAGATTGGTTAACCCAGAATGATGCAGTGGTAAATTGTAAACATAAATACATTGTGTTGAAATGTCAGAGTGGTGAGTTACTCCATGTTGAATCTGATAAATTAGATGGGTTATCTAATGTGATTTCAACTATATCAGCATAGAAACATGTCAAAAAGGGTTTGATGCGTATCTTGCATATGTGTTGGACACTAAAGTATCTAAGTCAAAGATTTAGTCAGTGCCAGTTGTATATGAATTTTCTGATGTATTTCTGGAAGATTTATCTGGTTTATCACCGGTCAAAGAAGTGGAATTCTCTATAAATCTTGTTCCGAGGATAACACCCATATCCATAGCACCTTATAGAATAACTCCTACCGAGTTAAAAGAGTTGAAAACAGAGTTGCAAGATTTGATTGATAGAGGCTTTGCTTGACCTAGTTTCTCACCTTGGGGTGCACTGGTTTTGTTTGTAAAGAAGAAAGATGAGTCGTTGAGGCTGTGCATTGATTACAGACAGCTCAGCAAGGTTACAATAAAGAATAAGTATCCATTACCTCATATTAATGATCTGTTTGATCAGTTGAATTGTGCCACTGTATTTTCAAAGATTGATCTCTGTTCTGGCTACTATCAGCTACAAGTAAAAGATTCAAACGTGCTAAAGACAGCTTTTAGAACCAGATACGGGCACTATGAATTTCTTGTTATGCCTTTTGGGTTGACAAACGCATCCGCTGTATTTATGGATCTAATGAATAGAATTTTCAGACCTTATTTAGACAAGTTTGTGGTGGTACTTATTGATGATATTTTGGTTGATTCCCGAAATGAAAATGAACATGCTGATCATTTGAGAATAGTGTTGCAAACTTTGCGTGAGAAGCAATTGTATGCCAAATTCAGTAAATGTGAATTTTGGCTACGAGAAGTTGGTTTTCTTGGGCATATTGTATCTGCTGAAGGTATCAAGGTGGATCCGAATAAAATTTCAGCCATTATTAATTGAAAACCACCAAAGAATGTGCAAAGTCCGAAGTTTTCTGAAACTGGTTGGATATTATCAGAGATTTGTTAAAGGGTTTTTAATGATAGCTTCTCCAATTTGTTTATTGTAGAAAGATGTGAAATTCAAATGGTCTGGTAAATGTCAGCAGAGTTTTGATAGATTGAAAGCATTTTTGATAGAAGCACTTGTGTTAGTTCAGCCTGAATCGGGTAAGGAATTTATAATTTATAGTGATGCTTTATTAAATGGTTTAGGCTGCATTTTGATGCAAGAAGGTAAAGTAATAACCTATGCTTCAAGACGGCTAAAACCACATGAAAGAAATTACCCGATACATGATCTTGAATTAGCAGCAATTATGTTTGCATCTAAAATATGGCAACATTATCTATTTTTTGAAAAATGTCACATATTCACTGATCATAAAAGTTTTAAGTATTTGATGTCATAGAAAGATTTGAATTTGAGACAGCGCCGGTGGCTTAAGTTATTAAAAGATTATGATCTGGTTATTGACTACCATCCAGGAAAAGCCAATGTAGTTGCAAATGCTCTGAGTAGAAAATCCCTGTTTTTCTTGCGAGCAATGAATACCCAATTGTCATTATCTAATGATGGTTAAATTGTAATTTAGTTAAAAGCTAGACCGACGTTTTTACAGCAGATTTCTGAAGCTCAGAAAGATGATAGTAACTTACAAGCAAAACAGATACAGTGTAAATCAACTTCTGATTCAGAATTTCAGATTGGGTCTGATGATTATTTATTATTCAATGGAAGAATATGTGTTCCGAAGAACTCAGAACCGGTACAGAAGATTTTACATGAAGCCCATAATTGTAACATGTCTATTCATCCTGGTAGTAATAAAATGTACAATGATCTGAAAAAGATGCACTGGTGGCTGGGAATGAAACGGGATATTTCTGAGTTTGTATCTAAATGTTTGATATGTCAGCAAGTAAAAGCTGAACATCAAATGCCTTTGGGATTATTAGAGCCTGTTACTATACAAGAATGGAAATGGGAAAGAATTACCATGGCTTGGTATCGGGATTACCCCTATCTTCGAAGAAGAAAGATTCTATTTGGGTAATCGCTGATCAGTTGACAAAGTCTGCACACTTTATTCCGGTACGTATAGATTTTTCATTGGATAAATTAGCTGAATTATATATTTCTTAGATTGTCAGACTGCATGGAGTACCTATCTCCATTATTTCATATAAAGATCCTCGATTTACATCTCGATTCTAGAAAATTGCAAGAAGCTCTAGGTACACAGTTACATTTCAGCACTGCATTTCATCCCTAGACTGATGGTCAATCCGAATGTGTAACACATATTTTGGAAGATATGCTTCAGTGTTGTATTTTGGATTTTGAAGGTAATTGGGAAAAGATTTTCCTTTAGTTGAATTTTCTTACAATAATAGTTATTAGTCTAGTATCAAAATGGCACCGTACGAAGCTTTGTGTGGCAAAAAATGTAGAACTCCATTGTATTGGATAGAGCTTAGTGAGAAAAAGATACACGAAGTTGACTTAGTCCATGAAACCAAAGAAAAGGTGAAAGTAATTCAGGACAGTTTGAAAGCAGCCTTTGATCGTCAAAAGTCCTATGCTAATTTTAAACGAAAAGAAATAAAATTTCAGGGCAGTGACAAGGTATTCTTGAAAGTATCACATTGGAAAAAAGTTCTCCGGTTTGGCCGTAAAGGAAAATTGAGTCCACAGTTCATTGGGTCATATGAAATTACAGAAAGAATTGGACCTGTTGCATATCGGTTAGCCTTACCACTAGAACTTGATCGGATTCATAATGTTTTTCATATGTCTAAGTTACGACAATATCGATCGAATCCTTCACATGTTATTTCTCCGTTAGAGGTACGGATTCATCCTGATATGACTTACAGTGAAGAACCAATCAAAATTCTGGCACGTGAAACAAAAGAGTTAAGAAATAAAAAAGTAGCATTGGTAAAAGTTCTCTAACAAAGACATGGTATAGAAGAAGCTACCTGGGAATCGGAGGATACCATGAGAAAGCAATACCTGAATCTTTTCACTGGTAAGATTTTCAAGGACAAAAATTCTTGCGGGGGAGAGTTGTAACAACTCATTTTCAGTGAAATCGGAAAAGTGGTTTCAAGACCACAAATCCGAGTCGAAAAGAATTTTTTTTAATAATATTTCATGGTCCGTATTATGATAGGAATGTTATTTGAAAATTCTGATAAGAATATTTTACCGATTATGTGCTTAATTACGGAAAGGAACAAATTGGATAAAATACAAAAGTTGGATTCTAGTAACTAGAAGGGTCAAATAGCTATGAAATTCAAAACTTGAGGTCCCTATATGGTAATTAGACCTTTAAAGAAAAGTTAGTAGATATGTTTGATGATTCATCCATGGAAAAATTAGAAAAGGCTAAGGACTAAATTGGAAAGTGACAAAATTAAAAGATGATAATTAAATTAAATAGATAATATCATCTTATTTTCATCATCTTCCCCAAAATATACATGGAAACCTTAGGAAAGAGCAAACAAGCTTTCCTGGCTTAAATTGGTAAGTATTTAAGTCCCATTTTTAGTAAATTTTATTTTTTTGAAACTGGGATAGTCTAATTTATCTATTTTGGTGATTAATTTGAAAAGTTATCAAAGTATAGAAATTTTTCCATGGATGAATATGCTGAAAATTTGAAATTTATGGTAGAAAATGAAAGGTTGTTGATAGATAAACAACTTTTGCAAGGTGAATTTTGATGAAATTGTAATTTAGGGACTAAATTATAAAGTTGTGAAAATTAAAGAAAAATTTTGAATTTAATAGAATACATATGCTGTAAATTTTACACTGAAATTTTGGTTAGGCTTGGAATAAGGAGTAAATTGCAAGAATTTCATTTTCAAAGCCTAGGAACAGAATTGGAATTTATGAAAAGTTTAAGGGCAAAATGGTAATTTTACCTATGGTGTAAATTGAATATAATTGAATATGAATTGTATTAAATTGATGATTGAATTTATTTATATAAATCTGGATAACTCAAATTCGAAGCTAGATCGAGGAAAAGAGAACGTTTCAGATTAGTAGATTTTTTTATATGAACTAATATCGAGATAAGTTCGTGTAATTTATGCATGTTAATATGTTTGAATTGAATGATGTAATTGGTCTGAATGTGGCATGTAATTATGTGACTTATATGTATGTTAAATTTACATGAAAGATTATATGATTGAAAATGTTATAAGGTTATTAAGTTCTGCTTGAACAATGAAAGTCGATAGATACATGTGATTTCCCGTACATAAAATGTGATTATGCATATGTTACTGACAAGATTTATCTAGGACGAGTAATTTTGCTATAGGCCTTTCGAGCATCTTGATATATAGTTCCTGCGAGTAACCTGATCGGTAATAATTTTGCATTTGTTGCACATTTCCGCAGCTCTTTGTGAGCGTCTTGACATATGATCGGTTGTGATCCTGTATATAATGCGGACACAAATGTAGCTCTTCATGAGCGTCCTATTAAGCTTGATTAAACCCTCTATTACCTTAGCCGAAGCTCCTTGATATTATCTCTTCAGAGATATCTGAAAGGCTCTATGAGATTCCTTAGTAAAAACTCTTACAAGTTTCCTTATTAGCTCGGATAAGTGTTCTGTTACATGATTACATGGCTTATTTGTGCATCTTGACATGTGGCTCGAGAATATGCTCCTTGAGTATGTGCCCTTAGGGGTGAGCAAAACTTGATTCGACTAAAAAAAATCGAGAAAAAACTCGAATTTTGAGTTAAACGAATCGAGTTATTCAAGTTATTCGAGTTAACTCGATTTTTTTGAATTTCGAGCTCAAATCAAGTTGAGTTTTTGAATTTGAATTACTCGAATAATTCAAATAATTTGAATATCGAAGTATAATATTTTACATTTTTATCATAGACTCCCAAACTTTTTCACTTTTCTCTCAAAACTTTTATTCCTTCCCACTTCCCCCCAGAACTTTTACTCCCCTCCCATCCCAACCCCCCAATCTACCCAAAATCCATTTACCACCAAAATTTTACTCTCCTATTTACTTTTCTCAAAATTTTACTCCCAAAAACCCTCAAAACTTTTTATTTTTCCCCAAAATTTTCACTCCCTTCCACTTTCCCCCTAAAACTTTTACTCCCTTCCCATCCCATCTCCCATCTACCCCAGACCCATCCCCCCCCCAAATTTTTTTTAATATTTTCCCTACTCTCCCATTTACTTTCCCTAAGACTTTTATTCCCCAAAACTTTTTTATTTTCCCCCTAAACTTTTACTTCTCACCCTTTACTCTTAAATAAAAAATCAAAATTATCCAAAAAGTCACTAAACATAAATAGCAATAATTTTTTTATATATACTATTTATATTATTAAATTAAATTTCACATTGTATATTATTTATTTTATTGAATTGTTTAGTCATATTGAATATTTATATTAAAATTGAATTATTAATTATGCCATAAAATATTCGTGTTAAAATTTTATATTGGTATCAATTTCATATGTTATCTTTAAAATAACTTTTATTAAAAAATCAAATTTTTGCATTTAATATATTTTTTAATTCCAAAATACATAGTGACAATAATCTGAAGATAATTGAAACAACTAAGCAAGCAAAGAAGCTAACCCGTATATAAAAGATTAATAAATAAATTATGAGGTGATGAAAGTTAATAAAAAAATTGATTAAGGTGGACAAATTTTATTATAATAGGTGACAGTGGTTAAAAGGTGCCAAATTTATTTCTTAAAATTTAACTCGAACAAATATATTCGATTCGATTCGAATCGAATTCCATCTCACTCGACTCGATTCGAGAAAATTTCAAATCAAATTAGGATGATAAAATATGATTCGTCAACTCGATTAACTCGAAGTTTTTTCATTCGATTTGATTCGATTCGATCGAACGCTCACCCCTATGTGCCCTAATGGGTACTCTCAATTATGAATTGACGGTTTATAGATATGTACACCTTGAGTGTACAACTTAAGTATCCATCGATATTTTAGTAATTCAACGGATAAAACTCTCGACAAGAGAAAGTGTGAAATAAATAGAATTATATTTTAAATGATTCTAAGTGTTCTGATGAGCTCATCTATACTTATTTGATATACATGAGACTTATGTAACTACCTTGTTTGTTTGAGTGTATGTGTTTGAGTGTACTACTTAAGTATCCATCGATATTTTAGTAATTCAACAGATAAAACTCTCGACAAGAGAAAGTGTGAAATAAATAGAATTATATTTTAAATGATTCTAAGTGTTCTGATGAGCTCATCTATGCTTATTTGATATACATGAGACTTATGTAACTAAGTTTTTTTTTTGAGTGCATGTGTTTAGGCAATTTGCCAAGTTGATGGAAAACATGTTATTGTATGCTTAATTTTAATAAATGAGATAGGTAAGTTTAATTCCTGTTATACGAACTTACTAAGCATATAATGCTTACTAGGTTTTATTTTCCCTATTTTATAGTGCTTGGAAGCTCGCGAAGGTGAGAAATCGGTTGGAGCATCATCACACTATCCACTAGCTTGTTTCAGTATAAATAGTAAACTCCTTTTGGTATAATGACATGTATAGGTAACTTGGCCGTTGTTGGCTTATAAATGTTGTTTGTAATCTAACCATTGGAATGGCTAGTGATGGTTATGTTTGGTATATCTATTAAGGTTATTTTATGATAATAACAAAAGTATATATTATGGATTGATCGAGAATACAAAATGAATATATCTGTTAAAGATAAGATTATAAATATATATGCATGTAATGATATACCATGTTAGATGCTAGAATTAGCTCGATTATAATGCTTGGATTGGTGAGTATATGATTGCAAGTTTTGGTGTAGGTTATTGGAAAAACTTTAGGTGAGAAATGAAGTTAGAAATGGCTTTATATTGTCCACACGGTCGTGTATCTTGACCGTGTGTGAGACACGGCCTAGTACATGGGCATGTGGTTAGGTCGTGTGTCTCTTGCATTTAAAATTTGAAAAAAACAGAATGTTTAGAACTGAGCACACCGACAGAGACACAGGCATGTGTCTCAGCTGTGTGTGCTACACGGCTTAGAACTCAGGTGTACGTCTTGGCCGTGTGAAACCTGCACTTAATTTTGAAAAATTAAATTAATCACACGGCCTAGTACAAGGGCGTGTAGCTGCCCGTGTCGCACAAGTTAGAGAGTTACACGGGGTCAGACACAGCTTGTGACACGAGCATGTCTTATGGTCACACGAGCGTGTACCCTGACCACACGGGCGTGTGTGCCTTGTATCTAGGAAAAATTTTGGAAATTTCGTGAAAAATTCTCTGAGTTCTCAATTTGGTTCCGGCTCAATTCTAATGTTTTTTTATTGGGCCTCGAGGGTCCATTTAAAGGACGTTATGAATAATCTCAGAAAATGAGTAGAAGTTGACATGAATTATCTGTAGATGTTCTAAAAACTCTAGTAATGCTCTGTAACCCTGTTTCGGTGACGAAAACTGGCTAGAGGTGTTACAATATGCATGCATTAGTAGTGGTATTTTGATAAATCTATGTAAATAAGTTTCGTGATGTCATTTTATGTTTAAAACAAGATCATTGGCTTGTATGGTTGTTTTATTGGGATACATTGGTATATGAGAATGTTGTGTGCAGGTTAATGATAAAAATGGCGAGAAAAATGGCTTCAAATAGCCTATTTTAGTCCTCACGGGCAAAGACACGGAGTGTGTCTCAGCCGTATCTGATACATGGCCTGGCGCATGGGCATGTGCTCCGGCCGTGTGTTCCCTGCACCTTGAAATTTCAAAATAGAATGCTTAAGTTTTTGCACACGGCCTGACACTCGGGTGTGTGACTTGGCCGTGTGACCCCTACACTTAGCACACGACCTAACACATGGGCATGTGATTGGCCGTGTGTCACGAGTGAGAGAGTTACACGGCTATAACGGCCTAAATTCCAGGTTATCAGAATAGTAATTTCGTAACCACAAATCCAATTTAAAGAGAAATTTATTTCAATATTTTTGCATGAAAATTGATATGATAGGAAAATCGTATGAAAATATTGATAAAAAAATTTTACCGATTTAGTGGTTAGTTAGAAACAGAAATTATTGAAGAAATTGGGTAAAATAAGGTATCGGGACCTCTATCTCGTAAGACTGAGTCGAAAATAGTTTTATAAATATTTATGAAATGTTAGTAATGTGGTATTAAAATTTCGTTAGGAAATTTTAATGTTTGGATAGTTAATTAAATGAAAAGGACTAAATTGTAAAAGGTGTAAAAGTGGATGGGATGATTAAATAGCTTAAGTGTCTAATGGGAGAGGATTTAAAAGGAAATTAGACCCAAAATTTATTTGGGCTGGACGGAAAGGGCATGAAACCAGCAGGAAAATTAATAAATTAAGGGCAAAATTGGAATATTACAAAATTAACTAAATAAAGCTAGGACTAAATAGGAAATATCTAGATTTCTCTTCATTTCTCTTCAATTCCAGCAGCTACAAATGCAATAGGAGGGTTCTCTAAGCTGGTATTCCATAATTTTTGCACCAAGTGAGTTAATCCTTGCCTTTTTCTTGTAATTTTTGTATTTCTAAGACTTTTACAACTAGGTCCTACTATTAAATTCATTAGTTTTTGATTTCATGGATGAAATTGAAAGTCACCATGGTTGAGTGATGTTAGTTTATGATGAAATAGAATGAAATTAAAGCTTTAATTTGTTTATGATATGATTTTATTAGGTAATTTCAATGGAAATTGATTTTTAGGACCTAATTGTGAAAATGTTTGGAATTAAAGTCTATTGCTAAAATTTTTATTCCTAAAGGTTGTAAACTAGTTTAAGGTGATAGAATAAAGTGTTAATTGAGAAAAATCAGCTCAATTGAGAGGCTAATTGAGTAGGGACGAAATTGTTATTTATTAAAAGCTTAAGGAAAAAATGATAATAAACAGCTTGCACTAAAACAATATTGGACAATAGCAATAGACTAACTTTGAAAACTCACCATAAATTGTAGGAATCAAATTAGAAGATGAACAAAAAATGAAATTAAAGCTTATTGAGTCTAGTTTCTCATAGAGAAACGGTGTAAGCAATGGATCTGTAAATCATGAGATATAATGAATTTTGTGAGACAAGGTCAGGATGAATTTGAGTTCCCCTATTCTAACTTTGAAAAATCATAAAAAATTGAATACAAAAATTTAGGGGAGTAAATTTATATGTATAGAATCTTGAACGAGTCTATTTTCAAGAGAAACAAACGGGAACATAATCTAAATTCTGTATGAAGAGATAATTAATTTTTAGTAAAGAAGGGTCAGAACTGTCAGACAGCAGAACAGGGGTGACTTTAAAGAATAAACTGTACTTATTGGCTAAACCAAAAATTCTAAAAATTTTATGGTAAGAATATATATGAGTCTAGTTTCAGGAAAAATTAACGGGTCTTATTTGGAGTTCCGTAGCTCGAGTTATAAATAATTTAGTGATTATGACTCAAATTGACAGCTTTGAATAAACTATAAATAATAATAATAATGAAATTATAGAAATTGTTTCATATGAACATGAAATGTATTAAATTGATAATTAAAATTATTTATTTAGATCCAGAAGATTCAAATACGAAGCTAGATCGAGGAAAGGAAAAAGTTCAGGATTAGTAGATTTTTGTACATGAACATATATCAAGGTAAGTTCATGTAACTTGAATTATATTCTTAAATGCTTGAAATGTATGTTATTGATGTGAATATGATTTGAAAGTTCATTGTATGAAAATTTATGAAACATTGATATATTTGATATAAAGGGGAAGAAATCCCAGTTGAATAAAAGGAAATTTCGATGGATCTCTGAAAAGGAATTGACAGTAAAAAGGATCTAGCCCGGACGGGTGATCCTATCCTGATATAGCCCTCCCGAAGAATATGTGGAAAATGGATTTAGCCCGGACGGGTAATCCGAATTAGGGTTTGAATTTAGCCTGGACTAGTAATTCAGATCCAAGCTCATTGGAGTAATTGTCGTTGCAGGGGATTTAGCCTGGATTGGTAATCCCGACAATACTCTATGAGTTTATATTACAGGGGATTTAGCCTGGATTGGTAATCCCGCTGTAAGGATGAGGTTTGTGGGAGTGTGCTCTCTGAAATGGAAATGTGCGCACATGAATATGAATTGACGGACCCGGAAATGTACACTAAAAGTGTACCTCTGAAAATCCATCGAAAATTCTATGAAATTCAACGGATAAATATGAAAAAAAAATAAGGAAATGGAAATCATGGTATTGATGAGCTCATCAATCATAGTATATATTATTGGTACATGGAAATTATTGTACTAACTTGAATGTTGAGTTTGTGCATGTTAGGGTAATAATGCATTGAGTGGATATACGAATGTTTATTGTATTCTATTGAAAATATTAGGTAAGTATAATTCTTGTTACATGAGCTTACTAAGCACAAAGTGCTTACCCTGTTTCCTTTTCCCCTGTTTTGTAGTGTTAAGAGCTCGGAAGTCGGATTTGGTTGAAGACACATCACACTATCAACCTCAGGATTTTTGGTATATAAAGAAACTTTATTTTGGAAATCAATGGCATGTATAAGCTAATAAAGTAAATGTTAACGTGAAATGAATGTAAAGTTAGTCATTAGTATGGTTAACAAACCTGGTTTTGGGTATGTGATGACGTTATCTTATAAATATGCATGAATTTATCTTGAAAATATGTTGAATTGGTTTGGTTGATGTAGATTGGTCTCGATTTAATATTGCATGGAAAGTTAGTATTTATAAAGGGGCTATATTGAATAAAAAAATCGTAAACTCTGGTAATGCCTCATACCCTATTTCGGCAATGAATACGGGTAGGGGGTATTACATTTTTTTTGATATCAGAGCTACGATTTAGCCGGTTCTAGGACCGATGTAGCAAATACGAGATTAGCTATACATGCCATTTAAATTATTATTGATAGTGTGATATTTCCTGACCATTTAAATGTGTTTTTCTTATAGTAAATGTCCATCGACCGAGCTTAATCTGAGGAAGTCGGGAGTGATGCTTCGGCTCCAGAACGGGCACAGAGGGAAGCCGAAGTTACTAGTAGTACAAGGCTCGTATCTGAGGGTCAAGGGGAGGAGGCAAAATGAGCCTTCTTTCAAATGATGAATGAATGGTTTAATCAATACTTAAGAACTAACCCAGTAGTGCGGCAAGTTCAAGCTCCCCCTCTTGCTCCTCCACCGGTTCCCGAGATCCCACAGGGTACAGGTACTGAATCGGTCAGAAAAGGAAAAGCTCCAGTAGATAAAATTTAAAAATATGGGGTCGAAGAATTTCGAGCAGCAGTTGATGATGATTCCGAACGGGCTGAATTCTGGTTAGAAAACACTACTCGGTTTTTGGAGGAATTATCTTGTACACCAGAAGAATGTCTGAAATGTGCCGTCTCACTACTAAAAGACACAGCTTACCATTGGTGGAATGCTAAGGCTTCAATTGTTTCGAAAGAAGAAATTACATGGGAATTCTTTCAGACTGAGTTCAGAAAGAAATTTATCAGCCAGAGGTTTTTTTATCAGAAGAGAAAAGAATTACTTGAGCTGAAACAGCGTAACAGATCAGTATCTGAGTATGAAAGAGAATTTGTTCAATTGAGTAAATATGCTCCAGAATGGGTACAGTCAGAAGTTGAAATGTGCAAACGATTTGAAGAAGGGTTGAATGAAGACATTAAGCTACTGATCGGAATTCTTGAAATTTGAGAGTTTGCTGCATTGGCAGAGAGAGCTTATAAAGAAGAAGAATTGAGCAAATAAAAGAAACAGGCTGAGAGAGAAGCTCGAATTTTTAGTAAAAGACCGATGGAAAAATCCTAGTTTTCTGCTCCAAAGAAATTGAAGAAGTACCAGGATCGTTCTACCTTAGCCACTGGGTATTCGGGTAGAGAGCGAAGTTCTCAACACACTAATCCAAGACCTTCCACTTCATCAGTTACCAGTGTTGGCAGTGTTGGTACCCCTAAGCCGAGATGTCAGTACTGTAATAAAATCCATTTTGGTGAATGTCGATTTAAGAGTGAGGCTTGTTACCGATGTGGTTCTTTTGACCAATTCCTTAGAGATTGCCCAAAAAGAGGTGAAAAAGAAGCTGAGCAGATATCGAAGCTAAGTAATCCTGTTTCGAGGGGCAGACCAGCTCGATCATCTGGTAATGTCAGTTGTAGCCGAGGAGCTACAAAAGATATTGCAGGCAGGTCTGAAGCACGAGCACCTGCTAGGACATATGCCATCCGTGCCAGAGAAGATGCCTCAGCACCCGATGTTATTACTGGTACATTTTCTTTACTTGATACTGACATTACTGCATTGATTGATCCTGGTTCTACGCATTCATATATATGTGTTAAACTTGCAATTGTTAAAAATTTATCTGTTGAACCTACTGAATTTGTGGTTAAAGTCTCGAACCCCCTGGGTCAATCTGTTTTGGTGGATAAAATTTATAAAAATTGTCCACTGATGGTAAAAGATTATTTTTTCCTGGCTGATTTGATGTTATTGCCATTTGATGAATTTGACGTGATATTGGGCATGGATTGGTTAACTCAGCATGATGCAGTAGTAAATTGTAGACAGAAATATATTGTGCTAAAATGTCAAAATGGTGAGTTGCTCCGGGTTAAATCTGATTAGACAAAGAGGTTATTTGATGTGATTTCAGTAATGGCAGCATAGAGGTATGTCAAAAAAGGGTATGGTGCTTACTTGGCTTATGTACTCGACACCAAGGTATCTGAGTCAAAGATACAGACAGTGCCAATAGTATGTGAATTTTTCGATGTGTTTCCAGAGGAATTACCAGGGTTGCCACCAGAAAGAGAAGTGGAATTTTCTATAGATTTGATTCCGGGAACTACTTCGATCTCCATAGCTCCGTACCGGATGGCTCCTATAGAATTAAAGGAGTTAAAGACACATTTACAAGAGCTTGTTGACAGGGGTTTTGTCCGACCGAGTCATTCACCTTGGGGTGCTCCGGTTCTATTTGTGAAAAAGAAAGATGGGTCTTTGAGATTGTGTATCGACTACCGGTAGCTTAATAAAGTAACCATAAAGAATAAGTATCTGTTACCCCGGATTGATAATTTATTTGATCAGCTGAAAGGTGCTACTGTGTTTTTAAAAATTGACCTTCGATCGGGTAATTATTAGCTACGGGTAAAGGAGTCAGATGTGCCAAAAACAACCTTTAGAACTAGGTACAGGCATTATTAGTTTCTAGTTATGCCATTTGGGCTAACTAATGCACCTGCAATATTCATGGATTTGATGAACTAGATATTCAGACCGTACTTAGACAGATTTGTAGTAGTATTCATTGATGATATTTTGGTTTATTCTTGGGATGAAGAAGAACATGCAGAACATTTGAGAATTGTGTTGCAAATTCTGCGAGAGAAGCAGTTATATGCTAAATTCAGTAAATGTGAATTTTGGCTTCGAGAAGTGGATTTTCTAGGACATATTATATCTGCCGAAAGCATCAAGGTAGATCCAAGTAAAATCTCAGCTATTGTTAATTGGAGTCTACCGAAAAATGTATCCGAAGTTAGAAGTTTCTTGGGTTTAGCTGGTTATTATCAGAGATTTGTACAGGGATTCTCTATGATAGCTTCTCCAATAACTCGATTATTCCAGAAAGATGTAAAGCTCGAGTGGACTAATGAATGTCAGCAAAGTTTAAACCGATTGAAAGATCTACTAACGAAAGCACCTGTATTAGTGCAGCCTGAACTAGGTAAGGAATTTTTTATTTACAGTGATGCCTCATTAAATGGTTTAGGTTGTGTCTTGATGCAGGAAGGTAAAGTAATAGCCTATGCTTCAAGACAACTTAAACTACATGAAAGAAATTACCCAGTACATGATCTTGAATTAGCTGCTATTGTATTTGCATTTAAGATATGGCGGCATTACTTGTACGGTGAGAAATGTCATATTTATACTAATCATAAAAGCTTGAAATATTTGATGACACAGAAAGATTTGAATTTGAGATAGCGCAGGTGGCTTGAACTGATAAAGGACTATGATTTGATTATTGATTACCATCCGGGTAAATCTAATGTTGTAGCTGATGCTTTGAGCTGGAAATCTCTGTTTGTTTTACAAGCTATGAATACCCTGTTGTCACTGACTGATAATGGTTCAATCATAGCTGAATTGAGAGCTAAACCGACATTTTTACAGCAAATATGTGAAGCTCAGAAGAATGATGAGAAGTTATAGGTTAAACGAGCACAGTGTGAGTCAGATAATGATTCTGAATTTCAGATTGGTTCTGATGGTTGTTTATTATTCAGAGGTAGGGTCTGTGTACCTCAGAATTCAGAGCTCATACAAAAGATTCTATGCGAGGCTCACAACGGTACTATGTCTGTACATCCGGGGAGTAATAAAATGTATAATGATCTGAAAAAGATGTACTGGTGGTCGGGAATGAAACATGATATCTTTGAGTTTGTATCAAGGTGTTTAATATGTCAGCAAGTTAAAGTTGAACATCAGGTACCTTCGGGGTTACTTCAGCCAATTACTATACCGGAATGGAAATGGGAAATAATCACTATGGATTTTGTATCGAGGTTACCTTTGTCTCCGAGGAAAAAAGATGCTATTTGGGTGATTGTTGACTGATTGACAAAGTCAGTGCACTTTATTCCAGTACGTATGGTTTATTCTTTAGATAAACTAGCTGAACTATATATATCTGAGATTGTCAGGCTACATGGAGTGCCTGTCTCTATTATATCAGATAGAGATCCCCGATTTACCTCTCGTTTTTGGGACAAATTGCAAGAAGCCTTGGGTACTCAGTTGTATTTCAGCACTGCATTTCATCCTCAGACAAATGATCAATCTGAGCGTGTAATTCAAGTATTGGAAGATATGCTTCGATGTTGTATACTAGAGTTTGAAGGTAATTGGGAAAGGTATCTACCTTTGATTGAATTTGCTTACAATAATAGTTATCAGTCCAGTATTAAAATGACTCCGTATGAAGTTTTGTATGGTAGAAAATGTAGAACACCGTTATATTGGACAGAACTCAGTGAAAAGAAGATACATGGGGTTGATTTGATCCGGGAAACAGAAGAAAAAGTAAAGGTTATTCGGGATAGTCTAAAAGCAACTTCCGATCGTCAAAAATCATATGCCGACCTTAAACGAAAAGAGATTGAATTTCAAGTCAGTGACAAGGTATTCCTGAAAGTGTCTCCTTGGAAGAAAGTCCTCCGATTTGGTCGAACTTATCGATTGGCATTACCACCGGAACTTCATAGAATCCATAATGCTTTTCATGTATCTACGTTACGACGATATCGATCAGATCCTTCACATGTTATTTCTCCGACAGAAGTGGAGATTCAACTGGATATGATTTACAGTGAAGAACCGGTCAAGATATTGGCACGAGAGACAAAAGAGCTTAGAAATAAAAAGATAAATTTGGTGAAAGTATTGTGGCAAAACACGGGATTGAGGAAGCGACATGGGAACCTGAGGAGGCAATGAGGAAACAATACCCAAACCTCTTTACTGGTAAGATTTTCGAGGATGAAAATCCTAAAAGAGAGGGAGAGTTGTAATGGCCTAAATTCAAGGTTATCGGAATAGTGGTTTTGTAACCTCAAATCCGATTTAAAGAGAAATTTATTTCAATATTTTTGCATGAAAATTGATATGATAGGAAAATCGTATGAAAATATTGATAAATTTTTTTTACCGATTTAGTGGTTAGTTAGAAAAAGAAATTATTGAAGAAATTGGGTAAAATAAGGTATCGGGACCTCTATCTCGTAAGACCGAGTCAAAAATAATTTTATAAATATTTATGAAATGTTAGTAATTTGGTATTAAAATTTCGTTAGGAAATTTTAATGTTTGGATAGTTAATTAAATGAAAAGGACTAAATTGTAAAAGGTGTAAAAGTGGATGGGATGATTAAATAGCTTAAGTGTCTAATGAGAGAGGATTTAAAAGGCAATTAGACCCAAAATTTATTTGGGCTGGACAGCAAGGGCATGAAATCAGCAGGAAAATTAATAAATTAAGGGCAAAATTGGAATATTGTAAAATTAACTAAATAAAGCTAGAACTAAATAGGAAATATCTAGATTTCTCTTCATTTTTGTTCAATTTCAGCAGCTAAAAATGCCATAGGAGGGTTCTCTAAGCTGGTATTCCATAATTTTTGCACCAAGTGAGTTAATCCTTGCCTTTTTCTTGTAATTTTTGTATTTCTAAGACTTTTACAATTAGGTCCTACTATTAAATTCATTAGTTTTTGATTTCATGGATGAAATTGAAAGTCACCATGGTTGAGTGCTGTAAGTTTATGATGAAATAAAATGAAATTAAAGCTTTAAATTGTTTATAAGATGATTTTATTAAGTAATTTCAATAGAAATTGATTTTTAGGACCTAATTGTGAAAATGTTTGGAATTAAAGTCTATTGCTGAAATTTTGATTCCTAAAGGTTGTAAACTCGTTTAAAGTGATAGAATAAAGTGTTAATTAAGAAAAATAAGCTCAATTGAGAGGCTAATTGAGTAGGGACGAAATTGTTATTTATTAAAAGCTTAAGGGAAAAATGGTAATAAACAGCTTGCACTAAAACAATATTGGACAGCAGCAGTAAACTAACTTTGAAAACTCACCATAAATTGTAGGAATCAAATTAGAAGATGAACAAAAAATGAAATTAAAGCTTATTGAGTCTAGTTTCTCATAGAGAAACGGTGTAAGCAATGGATCTGTAAATCATGAGATATAATGAATTTTGTGAGACAAGGTCAGGATGAATTTGAGTTCCCCTATTCTGACTTTGAAAAATCATAAAAAATTGAATACAAAAATTTAGGGGAGTAAATTTATATGTATAGAATCTTGAACGAGTCTATTTTCAAGAGAAACAAACGGGAACATCATCCGAATTCTGTATGAAGAGATAATTAACTTTTAGTGAAGATAGGCCAGAACTGTCAGACAGCAGAACAGGGGTGACTTTAAAGAATAAACTGTACTTATTGGCTAAACCAAAAATTCTTAAAATTTTAAGATAAGAAGATATATGAGTCTAGTTTCAGGAAAAAGTAACGAATCTTAATTTGGAGTTCCGTAGCTCGAGTTATAAATAATTTAGTGACTATGACTCAAATAGACAACTTTGAATAAATTATAAATAATAATAATGAAATTATAGAAATTGTTGCATATGAACATGAAATGTATTAAATTGATAATTAAATTTATTTATTTAGATCCAGAAGATTCAAATATGAAGCTAGATCGAGAAAAGGAAAAAGTTCAGGATTAGTAGATTTTTGTACATGAAGAAGTATCAAGGTAAGTTCATGTAACTTGAATTATATTCTTAAATTCTTGAAATGTATGTTATTGATGTGAATATGATTTGAAAGTTCATTGTATGAAAATTTATGAAACATTGATATATTTGAAAAAAAAGGGGAAGAAATCCCGGTTGAATGAAAGGAAATTTCGATGGATCACTGAAAAAGAATTAACGGTAAAAAAGATCTAGCCCGGATGGGTGATCCTATCCTGATATAGCCCTCTCGAAGAATATGTGGAAAATGGATTTAGCCCGGACGGGTAATCCGAATTAGGGTCTGAATTTAGCCTGGACTGGTAATTTAGATCCAAGCTCATTAGAGTAATTGTCGTTGCAGGGGATTTAGCCTGGACTGGTAATCCCGACAATACTCTATGAGTTTATATTACAGGGGATTTAGCCTGGACTGGTAATCCAGCTGTAAGGATGAGGTTCGCGGGAGTGTGCTCTCTGAAATGGAAATGTACGCACATGAATATGAATTGACGGACCCGGAAATGTACACTAAAAGTGTACCTCTGAAAATCCATCGAAAATTCCAAGAAATTCAACGGGATAAATATGAAAAAAATAAGGAAATGGAAATCATGGTATTGATGAGCTCATCAATCATAGTATATATTATTGGTACATGGAAATTATTGTACTAACTTGAATGTTGAGATTGTGCATGTTAGGGTAATAATGCATTGAATGGATATATGAATGTTTATTGTATTGTATTGAAAATATTAGGTAAGTATAATTCTTGTTACATGAGCTTACTAAGCAGAAAGTGCTTACCCTGTTTCGTTTTCCCCCGTTTTGTAGTGTTAAGAGCTCGGAAGTCGGATTTGGTTGGAGACACATCACACTATCAACCTCAGGATTTCGGTATATAAAGAAACTTTATTTTGGAAATCAATGGCATGTATAAGCTAATAAAGTAAATGTTAACGTGAAATGAATGTAAAGTTAGCCATTAGTATGGTTAAGAAACCTGGTTTTGGGTATATGATGACGTTATCTTATAAATATGCATGAATTTATCTTGAAAATATGTTGAATTGGTTTGGTTGATGTGGATTGGTCTCGATTTAATATTGTAGGGAAGGTTAGATATTTATAAAGGGGCTATATTGAATAAAAAAAATCGTAAACTCCGGTAATACCTCGTACCTATTCCAGCAATGAATACGGGTAGGGGGTATGACAACGGCTGTGTGTCACAAGTTAGAGAGTTACACGGGTAAGGACACTGGCTGGGACACGGCCGTGTGTCTCATATTAAATGCCCACAAGGCCTAAGACACGGAAGTGTCTCCTGGCCATGTGAGCGACACGGCTGTTCACACAGGCGTGTGTCCTCTGTTTTTAAAAAAATTTTTAACATATGGTGAAAATTTCTTGAAGTCTCCGATTGAGTCTCGAGATATTTCAAATGCTTATTTTGGGCTTCAAGGGCCCATATAAGGGGCCATATGAATGTTTTAAGAATGAGTTATGATATATGTATTAAAGATTATGAAATGTTCGTAATTAATTCGTAAGGTCCGATAATGCTCTATAACCCTATTTTGACAACGGATATGGTTTAGGGGTATTACTTTTATTGGTATCAGAGCTTCAGTTTAGCTGATTCTCGAAATGAATGTAACGTGTAAAATGTCTAGAAATACATGCCTTATAAATCTATGATAGTGTGATGTGTATGATCCAATCTAATCTTTGTTTTCCTTATAGGTTGTAAAGATGTTTGACAGATTTGAACATGTTCAACGTGATGAAGCTAACAGCAAAGTACAAACATCTGAACAGGGGACAAGTAGCAATGTCTCAATTTCTCCGATGGAAGAACAGGAACTCAAAAATATATTTTATGGGTTTATGAACTAATGGTTAATGATTTTATGCAAGAAAGAAATCATGCTCAGCAACCTCCTCCCCCTACTACACCATCTGTAGTACCCCCGATTGCACCTCCACCTCCTCCGGTAATTGAATTTAGTATGCGTAGTCCGATAGAAAAGCTCAAAAGTTTGAGGCTGAAGAATTTCAGGGTAGGTCAGATGATGATCTTGTGAAAGCTGAATATTGGCTTCAGAATACATAAAGAGCTTTTAAAGAAATGGCTTGTTCTCTATATGATTATTTGAGATGTGCTATTTCCTTACTGAAAGAGGAAGCATATAATTGGTGGATGGCCATTGTGGCTGTGGAGCCGAAAGAGAGAATCACTGGGGAATTTTTCTAGAATGAATTTAAAAAGAAAGATGTTGGCAAGAGGTATTTAGGCCAAAAGAAGAGGTAATTTTTTGACTTGCAGCAAGGTAATAGATCGGTAGCCGAGTATGAAAGGGAATTTGTATACTTCAGCAGATATGACTCGAAAATTGTATCAAATAAAGAAGAAATGTGTATTCGATTTGAAGAAGAATTAAATAATGAAATCAGAATGATGATTGGGGGTATTGAAATAAGGGAATTTGTTGTTCTGCTAGATCATGCTCAGAAAATAGAAGAGGTATACAATAGAAAAGTAGAACGGGAAAGAAGGAATAAAGAATCTTACAAGAGAAGTTCTTCCAAGTCATTGTCAACTTTTTCGGCTAAAAAGTCTAGAGATAATTCCAGTCGACCTACTTCAATGCCAGAACGATCAAGTAAGAATAAGGCAACTCAACAAGATTTTGGGGTAACTATTAATCCAACCGCTAGTGTGGGCAGTGTACAGAATGTTCACAGGCCTAGATGCAAAAATTACAGGAAACCTCACTTCGGTGAATATAGAGGCAAGATAAGAGCTTGTTATAAATGTGGGGCTACTGATCATTTTATTCGAGACTGTCCTCAATTGCTAAAAGAGAATAGAGAACAAAAAGAAAAGCAATTAGCCACTCTTCAAAGAAGTAGACGTTCAGGCCAAAGCAGTGCTACTAGAACTGTTCGTTCGGGTATGAGAGATTTGGCTGCCCGGTCAAAGGCTAGGGCACCTGCACGTACATATGCTCTTCGAGCTAGAGAGGAAGCAAGAGCTCCAGATGTAATTACTGGTACATTTTATCTTTTCGATGCTATTGTGTATGTATTGATTGACCCTATGTCTACATATTCTTATGTTTGAACTACATTAGCATCAGAAAAGAAATTGTTTGTTCAACCTACTGATTATGATGTTCAAGTTACTAATCAAAGTGTAATAGTTAATTTAGTGTGTCATGATTTTCCGTTGAAAATAAAATGATGTGAATTCCCTATTGATTTGATGTTACTGCCTTTTCGAGAATTTGATGTTATATTGGGAATGGATTGGTTGACGAAGCTTGATGCTGTAGTAAATTGTAGAGAAAAACAGATTGATTTGAAATGTCAGACTGGAGATATGATTACTATTGAATTTGCAAGTCCGAAAGAAATAGTCAACATTATTTAAGCTTTTTCAGCTCAGAGATTAATACGGAAAGGTAATGAGGCATTTTTTGCCTAAATTCTTGATACTCGGGGTTCTGAATCGAAGTTAGAACAATTACTAGATGTTAATGAGTTTACTAATGTGTTTCTTGAGGAATTTTTGGGTTACCAGTTGTTAATGAGTTTACTAACGTGTTTCTTGAGGAATTTTTGGGTTTACCACCTGATCATGAAGTTGAATTTGTGATTGATATGATTCCGAGAACAGCTCTGATATCAGTAACATAGTACAGAATGGCACTAGCTGAGTTAAAATAATTAAAGACACAATTGCAAGAGTTACTAGACAAAAGGGTTCATTAGACCGAGTATGTCACCTTGGGGTGCACCTGTCTTATTTGTGAAAAGGAAAGACGGATCTTTGAGATTGTGCATAGATTACAGACAACTGAACAAGGTCACAATTAAAAACAAATATCCTTTGCCTCGTATTGATGATTTGTTTGACCAACTGAAATATGTTGCAGTATTTTCGAAGATAGACCTCATATACGGGTATTATCAGTTGAAAGTTAAAGAATGTGATGTGCCAAAAACTACTTTCAGAACTCGGTATGGTCATTATGAGTTTTTGGTAATGCCTTTTGGTTTGACCGATGCTCTTGCTGCTTTATGGATTTAATGAATCAGATTTTTCAACCTTATTTGGATAGATTAGTGGTTGTGTTTATTGATGATATATTGATCTATTCCAAGATAGAATCCGAGCAGGCATGACACTTGATGATTGTGTTACAGACTTTGAGAGAAAAATAGTTGTGTGCAAAGTTCAGTAAATGTGAATTCTGACTTTAAGAGGTTGGTTTTTTGGATCATATTGTGTCAGCTGAAGGGATTCGATTGGATCCGAACAAAGTATATGTAGTGGTGAATTGGATAATTCTAAATAATATAATGAAAGTGCGAAGTTTTCTAGGTTTAGCAGGATATTACTATCGTTTTGGCAAGAACTTTTCAATGATCACTTTGCAGATGACTCGATTACTACAGAAAAATGTTAAATTTATTTGGTCTGATGAGTGTCAGTAAAGTTTTGATCAATTGAAGAATATGTTGACAGATGCTCCAATGTTGACTCAGCTAGAATCGAGTGTATCGGATGTTGTGTATAGTGATGTGTCTTTAAATGGATTGGGTTGAATCTTAATGCAGTCAGGAAAAGTAGTGGCCTATGCTTCTTGGCAATTAAAACTGCATGAGAGGAATTATCCTACCCATGATCTTGAGTTGGCTGCAATTGTGTTTGCTTTTAATATTTAGAGACACTATTTATACAGTGCAAAGTATTATGTGTATACAAATCATAAAAGTTTGAAGTATTTGGTGACTCAGAAGGAACTGAATTGAAGACAGAGACAGTGGTTAGAGTTATTGAAAGATTATGATTTGATTATTGATTACCACTCGGGGAAAGCTAATGTGGTTGCGGATGCACTCAGTAAAAAGTCATATTTGTTTGCACTTCGAGTAATGAATGCTCATTTATCTCTTAATGAGGATGGTTTTGTATTAGTAGAGTTGAAAGCAAAACCTGTATTGTAACGGCCCAAATTTCAGTGATATCAGAACAGTGATTTGAGATCACTAAATCCGACAAGTATGTTTGAAAATTTAATAAATTAATAATTATGAGTCAAGTGTGAATTTAGAAGAATTTTGAATTAGTGAATTTTGTGTTAAAAAAAAGAGAGAGAAAAGAATTTAATAAGTAAATTGGGTCTAAAACGAGGTATCAAGACCTCGAATGCATAATTCAAGCCATAAATATTTTTAAAAATATTTATGGAGTGTAAATAAGTTAGTATTAAAGTTTCGTTAGAAAATTTTAACGTTTGGATAGTCAATTAATTAAAAATGACTAAATTGAAAAAGGTACAAAACTTGATAAAATGATTAAATAGCTCAAGTGTTAAATGAGGGAGGACTTAAAAGGAAAATTAGCCAAAACGGAAAGGATGAGGCGGCATAAGCAAGAAAAAAAAATCTGGAATCAGGTGAGCTAAGGGTAAAATGGTAAATTTTACAAAATTAAACAAATAAATTGAAATTGAAAGAGATTTCTAGGCCATTCTTCTCATAATTTCGGCCAGACAGCCATGAGAGAGAGCTTTTAAGCTGGTTTTGCACAATTTCACTGCTTGTGAGTCTATTTCTTGCCCTTTTCTTATATTTTTTGTATTTTTAAGACTTTTGCAATTAGGTCCAATCATCTAATTCATTAGTTTTTGATTTGGTGGGTGAAATTGGAAGTTACCCTGGCTGAGTAAGGGCAGTATATGATGAATTATTATGAAATTTAAGTTCAAATTTCATATTAAGGTTGTTTTATGAAGTCATTTTGATAGAAAATGGTATTTAGGACCTAATTGTGAAAAAGTTGTGAATTAGATGTTGATGTTGAAATTCAGAATATCAAAGGTTGTGAATTAGTTTATAATGATAAAATAAAAGTGTTAATTGAGAAAAAAATTAGTTCAATTGATGGATGAATTGAGCAGGGACTAAATTGTAAAAACTGTAAATTTTAGGGTAAAAGTGCAATTTTGAAATTTGAACAGCATAAATTGTGAAGTGAAATAGAAATCAAATAAATGCTAATGAGTAGAAATAATTTATATTATAGATCAAGAGAAACGAGATTCAAGTCGTGATCGAGGGAAAAATAAAGTTTACGAGGAATAGGCTCGATTGCTAATATTTTATATCGAGGTAAGTTCATATGATTTTTAATAATGCAATGTGTAATTTAATGTTTTGAAATGAAAATTTCATGAATGATATAGTATATTATTGCATATAAAATGTCATTAAACTGTGATAATTGTAAAATGATATTTGAATAAAAGTACAAATTAAATGGAACAACGGACTTGAGTACTTACATTCAGTGGCTAAGACGAATTAACGGAAAAGACCATGGTTGGACCATGGCAGCATGTGAAATGTGATTTTCGTATAAGACCATAGCTGGGCTATGGCTTCGGAGAAATGTGATATGTGCTTCCGTATAAGACCATATCCGGGATATGGCATCGGTGTGATATGTGCTACTGTATAAGACCATATCTGGGATATGGCATCAGTGTGATATGTGATCCGTGTAAGACCATAGCTGGGCTATGGCCTCGGTATGTGATATGTGACTATGTGCAAGACCATAGTTTTACTATGGCATTGTGATAATGAGGTACTCAATTCCATAATCGTTCCCTAATTTGATTATGAACGAAAATGTAAAATGGCCCGAAAAGATTAAGAATTGGTGAATACTATGAAAATGACACGATTTGGAATAAGTTCTTGATACTTGATGACATTGAGATTATGGATCTATGCTTATGAAGCATAATTATGTGTTCTTACCATGATGGATGAAATGATATTGTATGTATTTAGTGAATAATAGTGGTGAATGGATAAATATGGCCTTGGCAGTTTTGGGTTACTGCAGTAGTGTATCTTTTGAAATTCACCATAAATTGTGGAAATTTTATGGGAGAAAGGTATATGAATCTAGTTTCAACGAAAATTAACGGAACTTAATTTGAAGTTTCGTAGCTCCAGAAATAAATTATTTAGTAAATGTATCTCGATAAAATAGTTTAAGGTGAGTATGTATAATTGTACAATTGTGGTGTTTTATCTTAAAAGCATGTTGGTAATTGCTTATTAATTTCATATGGACTTACTAAGCATTTATGCTTACTCCCTCCTTTTCATTCCTTATAGTTTTGACAAGCCAGCTCGGAAATCGGGAACGGTCGGAGGCCCACTCACACTATCCGTATACCATCTTGGCATAATGGCTTGTATATTTTGAGTATGACATGTATAGCATTATAATCATTTTGTATATATGGTCTTATGATATGGATATTGAGTGGTATGGAAATGCTTGGTAATGATTAGCCATTGGAATGGCTAATCATGATCATATTTGGTGTTATGTATGCTAAATTGCTAGCTAATCCATGGAAACCATGAAATAGGCAAAATTTACCATAAAATAGATTCAAATGTGAGTTTTAAAAATAATTAAAAATAGTAGAGATACAATTAGATGATGAATAAAATATAGAATTGAAGAATTATTAGTCTATTTTCATATGGATGGAACAAAACAGGTATATGAGTTATATTTTATGAGAAGTTTAAATTTTTCTGAAATAGGGCCAGAGCGATTTCTGGATCCCTTGTCCTGACTTTGGAAATTCACCATAAATTGTACAAAGATAATTAGAAGTTATGCTTTATATGTACATATTCCTTATTGAGTCTAGTTTTATTAGAAACAAACGGCATAGTTATTGAAACTCTGTACAGGGAGATATCTGATTCGTAATACACAGAGGTCAGAGCAGTCGAACCCTAAAACAGGGGAGACTTTAACTAATAAACTGTACTAATTGGCCAGACCAAAAATTCTAGAAAAAAATTAGTAGATAGATATATGAGTCTAGTTTAAGGAAAAATTTACGGAATTTGATTCCGAGTTTCGAAACTCGAGATATGAATTTTTAAGCAACTATGACGCAATTGGACAGCTTGTCCGAATTTGTTTAAGTGCTCAAATAAGTTTAGTAATGCCTCGTACTCGACTCCGGCGACAGTCTCGGGTAAGGGGGCGTTACATGTATTCCTTTAGTGGATTCGAGAGTTGCAAGATAAAGATCCAAAATTAATATTGAAACGACAAATGTTACAAGACAATCTGAATTTAGAGTTTAGCATTGATGATAGTAGTATGTTGCATTATCGTAACAGAATTTATGTTTCGAATAATTCAGACTTGAAAAATGATATTCTTTCTGAAGTTCATAGTAGCATGTACTCCATCCATTCGGGTAGTACGAAAATGTATTGTGATTTGAGACGGATGTATTGGTGGCCGTGTATGAAAAGAGAAATTTGTGAGTTTGTAGCAAAATGTTTGATTTGTCAGTAGGTGAAAGCAGAACATCAGGTACCAACGGGTTTGTTACAACCTGTCATAATTCCTGAGTGGGAATGGGAGCATGTTACAATGGATTTTGTATCTGGATTACCTATGGCTCCGAGAAAGAAAGATTCAATTTGGGTGATTGTGGATAGATTGACTAAGTCAGCACATTTTATTCCGGTTAGAACAAAAACTTTTCACTTGAGAAAATAGCAGAATTATATATGTCTGAGATTGCAAGACTACACGGGGTTCTAACATCTATTATTTCGAATCAAGATCCGAGGTTTGTCAAGGTTTTGGAGTAAACTACCAGAATCCTTGGGTACTAAGATAAATTTCAGCACAGCATTTCATCCTCAGACTGACAGGCAATCTGTACGAGTGATTTAGATTCTATAAGACATGTTGAGATGTTGTATACTCAAGTTTGGAGATAGCTGGGAAAGGTATTAACCCTTGGCCGAATTTGTCTATAATAATAGTTACCAGTCCAGCATAAAAATGACACCATTTGAAGCTTTTTATGGAAAAAAATGTAAGACTCCATTGTATTGGTTCGAATTGAGTGAATCCAAGTTAGTGGCATTCGATTTGATTCGAGAAACTGAAGAAAAAGTTCGAATCATCCAGGACAGTTTGAAAGTTGCTTCAGACTGTCAAAAATCATATGCTGATTTGAAAAGAAGAGATATAGAATTTGCAATTGGCGATCGAGTGTTCTTAAAATTTTTACTGTGGAAGAAAGTATTAAGGTTTGGCAGAAAAGGGAAACTAAGTCCAAGATTTATTGAACCGTATGAAGTTATTGAAAGAATTGGCCCTGTGGCTTACCGGTTAGCTCTGCCTCCAGAACTTGGGAAGATTCATAACATGTTCCATGTGCCTATGTTAAGGCGGTATAGATTTGATCCTTCGCATGTAATTCCTTATTCTGAAATAGAAATACAACCATATATGATGTACTCGGAAGAGTCGGTAAAGATTTTAGCTCGAGAAGTTAAATAATTACGGAATAAACAGGTACTGTTAGTAAAAGTATTATGGCACTGTCATGGTTCGGAGGAGTCAACCTGGGAAACAGAGGAATTTATGAGGTCACAATATCTGAATTTCTTTTCAGGTAACAAATTTCGAGGACGAAATTTTCTAAAAAGAGGGAGAGTTGTAACAGCCTAAATTTTAGTGGTGTCAGAAATAGTGATTTGAGATCACTAAATCCGACGAGTGAGTTTAAAAAACTTATTATTATTTAATAAGTATGTGTCAAGTGTGATTTTATAAATATTCTTAAATTAGTGAATTTTGTGATTTAAAAGAATTATTAGGTTAATTAGTATCGAAAATGAGGTATCGAGACCTCAATTTTATAAACCAAGTCGTAAATATTTTTATAAATATTTACAGAGTTTCAATAAGTTAGTATTAAAGTTTCGTTAGAAAATTTTAACATTTTGATAGTTAATTAAATAAAAAGGATTAGATTGAAAAAGGTGCAAAACTTATTAATTAAAGAAATAGTGATTAAATAGCTTAAGTGGTGAATAAGGGAGGACCAAAAATTCATGTTTTGTTTTATTTAATATACATTAACACATCAATTACTATTTTACCCTTGGCTTAATAACTTATAATTCATCCATTTTAAGGTCATTTATGACCAATCCCACTATCCATGGTCCAATTACATAAAAAGGACCTCACATTTCATAAAGCATAGCATTTAAGCACTTTTAACTACTAGCACATAGCTTTTGCGTCTTTCACGATGGTACGTGATATTTGTGTCAGATTTTAAAGATTTATGAAAGGATCGTGCTTGAGACTAACTTATTATCATGATTAAGGCAAGTGTACCTATCGAACAGTAGTATAGTTCAGCAAGACCGGATTGTCGAACCCAAAGGAACTACAAGTACTAGTATTTACTTCCTTTTTAATTATCTAGCCTAAAAATTAAGAGGTTTGGTTATCTAAACTAATTACTAGCTAAGAATGCACAGAAAGAAAATTTGGGAAAATACTTTTGGGAAAATGCGATTGATTAAAACAATACCTAAGGAAAAAACCACCTAGACTTCACTTGTTATTTGACTCTGAATCAGATGATTTATTCATTTGACTTGATCCGTAGGAATCCCTAAGTTATATTATTATCTCTCTCGAGACTAATAACGTCTAACCCTAGGTTGAATAATTGAAATCTCTTTCTAATTAACACCCTAAAATTTCATTAACTCGATCTATGGATTCCCTTATTAGGTTTCACCCTAATTCGGCAAAATCTTATCACCCTATCTCTAGGTGTGCAATCAACTCCGCTTAATTATGATAAATGTACTCTTAGACAGGGTCTATTCCTCCTCTAAATAAGAGCTTAACTTGAATCAATATCCTAGAATATCAAAATAAGAATTAAGAACACATAATTAAGAACAAGTCAAATATTTATCATACAATTCAGATAATAATAACAAGATTCGTCTTAGTTTTCATTCCGCTTAGGTATTTAGGGGGTTTAGTTCATACTTATGGAAGAAAACATCTCAAAAGCATAAAGATAACAAAACATAAGAAAACCCAAAATTCCTGAAGGAACTTGAAGGGAGATCTTTAGTCTTGATGATGAATTCGGCTTCTGAGATGGATCAATCGGCTTTCCTTGAGTAATTCCTTACTTCCTACTCTGCATCCTCTTCTAAGTGCCTCCTCAGGTGTTTAAATAGGCTTTAGAATGCCTAAGAGCCCCCAAAATTGGCCTTTTCCGAATAGGGTTATACTTAGGCTCGGCAGGGACACGCCCGTGTGACATGCCCTTGTGCGATTACTCCAGCTTGTGGCCAAGGCTGTTGAACAGGCACGGGCGTGTAGTATACCCGTGTAAGTCGTGCTTTAATCTTTCCAATGGACACGATTGTGTGACACGCCCGTGTGAGAAAGTTCAGGCCGTGTTGATTTCCTACGTGGGTCCATTTTCTCCGTTTTCGGCCCGTTTCTTGCTTTTTTTACTCTCCTATGCTCACCTAAGTATAAAACATGAAATTAAAGGATTAAGAGCATTGAATTCACCAATTCTTAGGAGAAACCATCCATAAATGTGCTAAGCATGGGATAAAAAATGTATAAATTACGGTTTATCAAATACCCCCACACTTAAGCATTTGCTTGTCCTCAAGCAAAAATCCTCAACTCATAATCAAAATAAATTCTTCTCAATTTATAATCCCTATCAATAATATCTCAAAATAATCCATAAGTACTCATACATTGAAAATTCAGCTAAAAGTTCATCAAAATTTCAAACATTCCAAGTTGAGCATTTTATCACGAAAACATAGGTGTCTCCCCTCATCTAAGTGATTACCTTTGATTAAAATATCACAGAGTTTAACATCCTTACTAAAGATTCACTCAAATCACTCAAGGTGTTTAAGGACATCAATAAAAGCACTCATTAGTCAATATGAAAAGTTATTACCATAGGTTTATGTGAAAATCAAATCTCCACCACTATATATTGAGCTGATACATCAATCAAAAAGATCTTTTTAGAGGGTTGTAACGTGGACTTAGTTAGTGGGTGTGGTCATAAGTTGAAAGAAAATGTTAGAATCGAGTTTGAATTGAAAAATCACTTAGCTAGAAAAATAACTAGTCATCAATTGAATACAAGTGAGCTTATTCTCAGAATATGGAATTAACATTCAAGCTCAAAAGCGACGCATTACAACTAATATGTATTGAAGTACATTCGTTTTTTTTCTAAAAGAACAAGTCAAATTCATAGAAGAGCAAAACATAGCTAAGCAATTAGTTCAAATCAAATCTCGACAAAAATAGGGATCAAATTAGGGGATTGCAACAATAATGGGTTATGGGTTAATATTGAGGGTTAATTATGAAGGTAGGCTTTTGTGGAGTGAGTGGGTTAAACCTAAGTGCCTTTATCATCTTGACATATCAAATCAAATGGTGTGGTCTTGACATGCATAATCAAGCAAGTTCTAGAATAACAAATCAAAACTGACGTACTCATAATGAAAGTGAGCATGAAAGGAATAAAATATGCTCTAAAGGCTCAAGATCTCACAAAAATTATGGCTTTTTGATGTTCAAACATATGAATTTCAACTCAAGACAATACCTAAACTTAGGGAAACAACCTAAAAGTTTTTAATTCTTCAAAAATCAACTTATTATGCTTGATTCCCTAATGTCCTAAAGTTTAAACAATCAATGCATAAATACCTATGTTTTAATTCAAGACATATCAATAAAAATCATAAATTAATCAAAATTCATCCTAATAATGATATGAGTGATTTACGTGAGAATAAGACAAAATTCAGGGATTTCTAATGATGATATGAAAGACCCCTCACACATAATATGTACATTGCCCTCAATGTACAAAGAGAGATATATTGACAAAGATAGATATATAATCATAAGATAGGGAGAGAAGTGAAACTTCCTGAATGATGTATGGACTCCTTGAATTGGATTCATGGAGACTAAACGGTGAAAGAAATGATGAGGGTGGAGGAGGATACTCCGGTGGTGGTAGAGGTTGGGTTCCACAAATGCTGCGCCAAAAGAATTTTATATCTCAAGTTGGCTATGGTCGTGGTCGAGCAGGCCATGGCAGTTGTGGAGAACCTTTCCTAGTAGAGTTTCAAGTTCCTGAGTAATAGTGAGCTTTGGAGGTCTTTATAACTGTGATAGAATCAGGAACTTTTTTAGGAAATATATAAGGAAGAATAATTACTAGTAATGAAATAGCCGAAATTAAAAATTGTAAAATAATAATTATAAAACCTAATAAAAATAAGCTTAAAAAATAAAAAGTAGTCTTAAAATAAAATAAAAGTAACAACATAAAATAATAAATAAAAGTTTTTAAACATCTTCATCGCTAGATGGTTCGCGAGGTGGGGGTGGCGATGAGATGTGGAGGTGCTAACAAATCTGTTGTAGAGTAGCGTCAATGTTATCGAAGCACTGAAAACACTGCTGCTCGAATCGAGTAAGGCACTTAGAGATGTCAGCGTATGAAGCCGCCGCATGAACTGGACGAGAGGGGGGTAGTGGCTGAGACGCTGGGTGCTCTTGACATGGAAGGACATCATCAGTCATGTCCTCTGGATCCTCCTCATCAGTGGACTGAGCGAGGCGGTACTGAGGAGGGTAGGTGCCACGTCATTTCTCGATCATCCTCATACTTAGCATGCTCGAGATACCTTGTGGGGACATCTGGCCGATGAGAGTAATGGAGGATGATTGGGCTGCTGTGTTGAGGAGCTCGAAGTGCCGAGCTAGTCGAGTCACATAGGGCCCGATAGAGATGACCCCTCTCTGTGCCGCTCCGTCTGGTGGCGAATGGCGAAGGCAATAAAGTAGGCTAGGTCGATTACATGCCCATTCTCCATACTCCATAAGAAATAGGCATTGTGGGTGGTGACAACGTCGGTGCTTTCTCGTCTCCCTGTCAGAGTGTGAGCCAAGATGGCATGTAGATACCTCAAGGGTGGAGAGAGAACCGATGCCTTGGAGCGGTTAGGATCGTAGGTGGCCGAGGCAGGGATGAGGTCCCTCCAACATTTCGAGATGGAGTAGTGGATGTGGCGGTGGAGGGTGTTGAGTTCATTGTCGTCCATGAACTCTTTCGTGTATAGGCCTAGTGCAATTTTGAACTAGGGCACGTTCAACTGGCGTACTAGACCACTAAGGCGGAACTGGACCGTTCCAGGATCATCAAAGTTGGTCATGACGGTCTGAAGATGGAACATCGAGTAGAGCTCCAATGTGAACTCGAGATATGTTGGCTTGACGATCTCAAAGAAGAGCCCTCAGGGGTCAGTTGTCAGGACGGCTCAGACCGCGTCAGCCAAATGAATCTATCAATGTAGTGGCCCACACCTAGGGGTCGGGCCCGTAATATCTGATATAATTCCTCCTGGGGTCCCAAGGGAACCTGGAGGAACGGGTGCCTAATCTCCGTGGTAGGACCGAGGATGACGCTGCTCCTGTTCGCTTCTTCGAGGCGGGGACAACAGTCTTCTTACCAGGTGAGGATGACATTGTACCTGCGTTGAAAAATCGAAGTTCAACCAATACATCCCAAAAATAGCACGGAAGCACAAAACTAAATAGGAAGATTTCATGAGACTTATGTAATGGATGAAGTAAACAAAACTACTAAAAATATCAAGTTATAGTATTATGGGAATAATGTAACAGGAATATGAATGAATGCATGTGAGTAAGCATAAATTTCATGGAACTAGGAAAAACAAAAAAAGTAGAGCATAATAGAGTAATTAAAATAAACAACATATTTAGAGAAAATAAAGAGAAAAGAGTAAACAAACGCAAAAGAAAGGAGCTTGGAGCGTCAGAATCAGTGTTGTAGGCGGCGCACAGATGTGGCGGAAGGGCGTGTGGAGTTGTAGCGGCTAGGGTTAGGGATTTTTGGGGAGGAAGATGAGGAATAGTGAGGGGTTTATATAGATTTTGGGGTACACAGCCTGGAACACTCCCGTGTGGCCTAATTTTAGCCCTTGTGTTTCGCAAATTTTGAATTTGGGCCCGTCTGACATTTGGCCCACGCCCGTGTTCTTTGGGCATGTGGGTGTACACGGCCGTGTCTTACATCATTCGCTTCTCCCACATCCGTGTACATAGGTCCACGCATGTGTTCGTTTTGATAGTGTCGACCATGGGTGTATGGCACGGGCATTTCGCACGCCCGTGTTACATTGTCAGTTTCAACCACGGTCTCGAGGCACGGGTGTGTCACACGCCCGTGTTGTTTTGGCAGTTTCGCCCACGGCCATGTCGCACGGCCGTGGCAACTTATCATATCCCGTGTTGGGGAAAAAATCTTGCCCTGTTTTCACACGGCCTAATGCACGCCCGTGTGCCTGGCCGTGTGGTCTTTTGAAAGTCTGCGTTTCATGATTCAGTTAGTATGTTAGATGTTAAAAACTAAAATTTTAAAGAAATTAACACTGTTAATGCTTGGGATGCCTCCCGAGAAGTGCTTATTTATTGTCTAAGCTCGACTTACCTAACTTTTTCATGGTCAAGGTGGAGTGAGGAGTTTATAGTCCTCATCCCTGTTATAAACCTTATAAACATAATGTTTAAGACGAGTATTGTTTACCTTAAATGTGCTGAATTTGGGATGATTTACCTCTACTGTACCATATGGGAAAATACTGAGTACTGTAAGAGGAATTTCTTCATTAGGTTCAGAAGTGGTAATGCGAGGATTTGTTGCATCTAGTAGTATTTTGTCTCCAATCTTAAGTTGATTTGGTGAGGTATTGAGCTTGTCCTGGCTTAGTTTCGGCTTATAAGGTGTTCTCGATTTCTGTGTCCGCCATTCATCTAGCTCCTCAATTTGTAGCCTTCGTTCTTTATAGATAGGTCCTTTGTTGTTGTTTGAATATGTCTCATATGTGTTCTTCGTAACTGTTCCCTGCACAGAAGGTTTCACCACGTAAACAGTACTAGTAGAATGATTTATACAACCACCTTCAATTTTTGATGTGTTACTCAAATTACGAGCTTGAAGGGTGATTGTTTTGTCTCCCACACGAAGTGTGAGTTCACCTGTACCAACATCAATAATGGTTCTAGCAGTCGCTAAAAAGGGTGTCCTAAAATTAAAGGTGCGTTACTATCCTTTTCTATATCTAGAACAACAAAGTCTACTGGGTATATAAATTTATCGATCTTAACAAGAACATCTTTAATGATACACCTAGGAAATCTAATGGTTTTATCAGCCAATTGAATGCTCATCCTAGTTTGTTTGGGTTTCCCAAGACTTAGCTGTTTAAACATTTTATAAGGTATAACATTAATACTTGCCCCTAAGTCAGCCAATACGTGATGAACATCTAAACTACCAATTAAACAAGGAATCGTAAAACTACCTGGATCCTTTAATTTTTTTGGGTAGATTATTTTGTAATATGGCTGAGCAAACTGCATTCAACTCCACATGCGACGCTTCATCTAACTTTTGTTTACTTGTCAAAAGCTCTTTTAAAAACTTGACTACGTTTGGCATCTGCGAAAGGGCTTCAATAAATGGTAAGTTAATATGTAGTTTCTTTAAAAGTTTAAGGAATTTACCAAATTGTTTGTCTGATCGGTCTTTCCTTATCACATTAGGGTATGGCACACGAGGTTTATATTCTGTACTCATCCGCTTTAGGTCATTTTGGCCAACCTCATTCTTACATTTGCTTACCACCGTTTCTGGCCTTACTTTTGCAACTAACCCTTTCTCATCTTGAATGGTAATCGCGTTGAGTTGCTCCCTTAGGTTAGATTCAGTGTTTTTTGGCAGGCTACCTTGTGGTCATTTGGAAATCAGGTTGTCGAGCTGTCCAATCTGAGTTTCGAGCCCCTGGATTGATGCTTGTTGATTTTTGAGTGCTGTCTCGGTATTCTGAAAACGAGTTTCTAACATTGAGATAAATTTTGTTAGCATCTCCTCAAGGTTCGGCTTTTTCTCTTGTTGGTAGGGTGGTTGTTGGAAGCCTGGAGGTGGTGGTCTCTGATTCCCTTGGCCTCCCCATGAAAATTTTGGGTGGTTCCTCCAACCTGCATTGTAAGTATTGCTCTAAGGATTGTTTTGAGATCGAGGATTGTTACTCATGTAATTTAACTGCTCGTTCTCCATGTTGTGGCCATAAGGTGGGTATTCTAAACTACTTGATCCACCTCCACTCGCTTCGCACTGCATTACTGGGTGAACCTGTGACGAACTAAGGAAACCATCAATTTTCTTATTCAAGAGTTCTACCTAATTAGAAAGCATGGTGACCGAATCGACGTTATAAACGCCGGCTATTTTCGTTGGCTTTGTCCTCATGACTTGCCACTGATAGTTATTTAGTGACATCTCCTCTATAAATTCATAGGCATCTTCAGGTGTCTTATTATTGATGGTTCCGCCAGCAGCTACGTCAACCATCTGCCGAGTCGAAGGATTCAGGCCATTATGAAAGGTTTGAACCTGTAACCAAAGTGGTAACCCATGGTGAGGGCATTTTCTCAAGAGGTCATTGTATCTTTCCCATGCATCGTAGAGTGTTTCTAAATCCATCTGCACAAAAGAAAAGATATCATTACGTAATCTAGCCGTTTTAGCCGGTGAAAAATATTTTAATAAAAAATATTCGGTCATTTGTTCCCAAGTAGTGATTATCCCTCGTGACAATGAGTTCAAACACTGTTTAGCTTTGTTCCTCAACGAAAAAGGGAATAATCGAAGGCGAATGGCATCATCAAAAATGCCAATAATTTTAAATGTATCACATAGTTCCAAAAAGTTTGCCAAGTGAGTGTTGGGATCTTCGTCCTGCAAACCATCAAACTGAACAAATTGTTGTATCATTTGAATTGTGTTAGGTTTTAGTTCAAAAGTATTGGCAGCTACAGCAGGTCTAACTATGCTCGATTCAGTTCCTGTTAAAGAAGGTTTAGCATAATCATACATAGTACGCGAAGCAGGATTCTGATAATAATAACAAGATCCTGAATCTCCGCTTAATTATGACAAATTTACTCTTAGACAAGGTCTATTCCTCCTCTGAATAAGAGCTTAACTTGAATCAATATCCTGGAATATCAAAACAAGAATTAAGAACATATTATTAAGAGTAAGTCAAGTATTTATCATACAATTCAGATAATAATAACAAGATCCGTCTTAGGTTTCATTCTGCTTAGGTATTTAGGGGGTTTAGTTCATACTTATGGAAGAAAACATCTCAAAAGCATACTCCTAAAGGAACTTGAAAGGAGATCTTCAGTCTTGATGATGAATCTGGCTTCTGAGATGGATCAGTCGGCTGTCCTTGAGTAATTCCTTGCTTCCTACTCTGCGTCCCCCTTCTAAGTGCCTCTTCAGGTGTTTAAATAGGATTTAGAATGCCTAAGATCCCCCAAAATTGGTCTTTTTCGAATAGGGTTATACTTAGGCTCGACAGGGACATGCCTGTGTGCGATTACTCCAGCCCGTGGCCAAGGCTGTTGAATAGGCACGGGCATGTAGTATACCCGTATAAGTCGTGCTTCAATCCTGCCAAGGGACACGGCCGTGTGACATGCCTGTGTGAGAAAGTCAGGCCGTGTTAATTTCCCACGTGGGTCCATTTTCTTTATTTTCGGCCCATTTCTCGTTCTTTTTACTCTCCTATGCTCACCTAAGTATAAAACATGAAATTAAAGGATTAGGAGCGATGAATTCACCAAATTTAAGGAGAAACCATTCATAAATGTGCTTAGCATGGGATAAAAATATGTATAAATTATGGTTTATCACTCTCCTTTTTTTTAGGTGAAGTACTTCTTGACTGAATTTGAATTCATAAGATTAGGCAAGTTCTTGCCATCCATCTCAGTCAAAATCAGCGCTTCTTCAGAAAAGGCCTTCCTTACTACATAAGGTCCTTCCCAATTTGGCATCCATTTCTATCTAAAATCCTTTTGTGTGGGAAACATCTTTTTCAATACTAGGTCCCCCTTATGAAATTCTCTGGGACGAACCTTTTTGTTGTAAGCTCGCATCATTCGCTTTTGGTACATCTGACCATAACGGATAACTTTGAGCCTCTTTTATTCAATCAAGTTCAGTTGATCATATTGAGATTGGATCCATTCTGCTTCATCTAACTTCAATTCTTACAAAACTCAGAGAGAGGGAATCTCACCCTCAATAGGCAAAATCGCCTCCATTCCATAAACCAAAGAGAAAGGAGTTGCCCTTGTGGAGGTCCTGATAGACATTCAATAAGAATATAGGGAAAATAGTAACTTCTCGTGCCAATCTTTATAAGTTTCAGTCATTTTCCCTACGATCTTCTTGATATTCTTATTGGCTGCCTCCACCACACCATTCATTTTTGGGTGGTATGGTGACGAGTTATGATGTTTGATCTTGAATTGACTACAGACTTCCACTATCGTGCTATTGTTCAAATTCAATGCATTGTCAGATATAATCATTTCTTCCATACCATACTGACATATGATCTTTTTTTTTGAAATTTGCTGACTGCCAACTTTGTGACGCTGGCGTAAGAAGTGACCTTTACCCAGTTGGTAAAGTGATCAATGACCATGAATATGAATCAGTGTCAATTAGAAGCTTTTGGCAATATCGACCCAATGACATCTATGCCCCACATGAAGAAAGGCTATGGAAAAGTCATGACATGAAGAGGTGAATGAGGCACATAAATTTTTTCTCTATAAATTTGGCACTTATGGCATCTCTTGGCATAATTGATACAATCCCCTTCCATGGTGGACCAATAATATCCGAATCTCATAATTTGCCTGTCCATTGTAAAACCATTAGCGTGTGTTCCGCAAACGCCCTTATGGACTTCTTTCAAGATTTTCTTAGTCTCAAAAGCGTCCACACATCTTAATAGTACTTGATCCGTTCTTCTTTCGTATAGGATCTCCCCATCTAAGATATAGTCACCGGCCAGTCTTCTCAATGTCCTTTTATCATTCTTAGTTGCTTGGTCAGGGTATTCACGATTCTTTACATATTGCAGTATATCGTGGTACCAAGGGTAATCGTCCTTTTCTTCTTCCTCAATGTTGTAACAATGAGCCGGAGCCTCATAATACTCATCTGGATAGGTTTTATGTCCTCTTGTCTGTTCACTTTAATCATGGAAGCTAAAGTAGCCAAGGCATCAACCATCTAGTTTTCATCTCGTGGGAGATAGCAGAAGGTGATATCAGCAAACTCTTCGATTAATTCAAGAACCAGCCTTTGGTAATTGATCAATTTGAGGTCTCTTATCTCCCATTCACCTTTGAGCTAATAGATCACTAATGCAGAATCACCATATACCTCTAGTACTTTGATCTTGCGTTCTATGGCTGCATGAATACCCATGATGCATGCTTCATATTCTGCCATATTATTTGTACAATCAAAATCCAATTTACTAGTAAAGGGCTAATGATATATGTTTGGGGATACTAGCACTGGCCTAATTCCATTGCCCATAGAATTTGAGGCTCCGTCGAAGTTTAGTTTCCAAGGATGGCCTTCTTGAGAGTCTTCTTGAGTGGTTGCAACATACATTAGATCTTCATTTTGGAAATCAAAGTTTAAGGGCTTGTAATTTTCTAGAGCTCTGCTGGCCAGAAAATCTGCTATTGCACTCCCTTTTACAACTTTCTGATTCAAATAAACTATATCAAATTCGAAAAGCAAAATTTTCCATCGGGCTATGATTCCATTCAAAGCAGTTGACTCCATCATGTACTTTAGAGGGTCTGGTTTCGAGATGAGCCAAGTTGTGTAGTACAACATGTATTGTCTCAATCTCCGATTTGTCCATATTAAGGCACAACACAGCTTCTCAATCGACGAATATCTTGCCTCGCATTCAGTAAACTTCTTATTGAGGTAATATATCACTCTTTTTTTCTCCTTAACTCATCATATTGGTCGAGCACACATCCCATGGAATTTTCAAATACTACTAAGTACAGTATCAACGGCTTATCTGGGCTAGGTGGCATAAATACTAGGGCATTGGACAGGTAATGCTTGACCCTTTCAAAAGTTTTCTGGCACTCCTCATCCCATACACCTGGATTGTGTTTCTTAAGGAGACGAAATATGGGGTCACATTTCTTAGTTAGCTGTGAAATGAACCGAACAATGTAATTTAGTCTTCTTAGGAAACCTTAAAATTCTTTTTGAGTGCGTGGCAAAGGCAATTCTTGTATAGCCTTGACTTTGTTTAGGTGCATTAACTACGAATCCTATCAACTTTCCTGACCTAGTCTCGAAGGTGCATTTTGCTGGATTGAGTTTTAGCTGGAACTTTTTTAACCTTAAGAATAGTTTCCTCAGGACTTGCACATGCTCCTTTTCTGTTCTGGATTTTGCAATTATATCGTCGACGTAAATTTCGATTTCTTTATGCATCATATCATGGAATAGAGTTACCATGGCTCTCTGTTACATTGCTCCTGTATTTTTTAGTCTAAATGGCATCACCTTATAACGAAACATTCCCCACATGGTTACGAATGTGGTCTTTTCCATGTCTTCAGGATACATCTTTATCTGGTTGTATCCCGAGAAACCATCCATGAAGGAGAAAAGTGAGTAACCTATCGTGTTATCCACTAAGGTACTAATGTGAGGCAACGGAAAGTTGTATTTTAGGCTGGCTTTGTTCAAATCCCTGCAGTCCATGCATATTCGCACTTTCTTATCTTTCTTAGGAACGGGGACTATATTAGCTACTTATTCTGAGTATTTAACCATTTGTAAGAAACATGCATAAAACTGCTTCTTGATCTCCTATTTTATTTTTAACAAAACGTCGGGACTCATCTTTCAGAGCTTCTATTGAACTGGCTTACACTCTTCCTTTATGCGGAGTCAGTGTACCACGATGTCAGTACTCAACCCGGGCATGTCTTGATATGACCATGAGAAGACATCCTAAAATTCTTAGAGTAACTCGATGATGTCTCGCATTGTCTCTGCGGCAATGCTAGCTCCAATCTTCACCTTTTTTTCCTCTCTTAAGCTTACAATTTCCACTGACTCTTTGTAAGGTAGGATTTATTTCTCATATTGTTCTACCATCCTCAACAAATCAGGAGATAGGTTACAATCTCGATCATCTTCAAAATCCTGAGAATCCTCCATATACATATCTTGCTCAAAAGGAGACTCTGAGTCAGTAGCAACGTCGTTCATATCATTGATATCTGGAAACCTATTATAAGGATGAAGGAAGATCCAAAAAACAAAAAAATCTAAGAATAATTATTTGTATGATATGATTATGAATAAAATGGAAAGAATAAAAGAATATTTACTCGAGATGATACGCAAAGATGCATTTTATTAGAATAAAGATGTTGGACATAAGCCTATTTCACAAAAGGATTCTTATTGCTCCTAGCCTTAGAGCAATAAGTGTGTTTTGAACATTACTTTGAATTAGCTCTAAAAACTACAGGAATCTCTTCTGCAATCTAATGGTTCAGAACACTTCCAGGTACATAAGGGCAAATGCTTGATAAAATTTCTTCTCCAATTCCCTCTTTGGATATGGCGTTGATGTTTAAATTTTTGAAAATTTCTTCAGCAGACTCTTTTCTTGTCATTCTTCATTCAGAGTACATAGTTCCTCCTGACACGAATATTCTGGATATATGGGGAAAGGTCATTGGTTCCCGTTTGACTTCCCCCCCGTTTAAACGCGCTCTCCTCCTTTCTTACTTTTTTTCTAGCTCCTTCTTTCTTTGTCTGGTGTCTAGCTTAAATCCTAAGCCAAAGCGGTCTCGTTTATCCTTCAGCATCGGTGCCTCAACCCTTTCTTGAAGGTATATTCAGAGTCCTCTTCCTGGCAAGGCTCTTTTTTTTTATCGTTAGTTGCAAGCTCATTCTTGTAGTTTTGGATATTTTGGGTATCGAGATTTTGTTTCTTTTGATGATGAAGGTTGCATTCACAAATTCCAACTATCGAGAGGAACATTTTATCGCTTCATCGTCCGCCCCTATGTATGGCTTATCACTGGTAATAGATGTAATAATGTCTTCTTCCGTGTTTATCATTACCAGTCTACCCTCAGCTACCAGCTTTAACTTTTAGTGCAATGATGACGGTACTCCCTATATGTCATTAAGATGGGCGTGAACTGAAGTTTTTCTATGTTCGGCCTTGGATTAGAATCTTGTCTTGGGGGCCCTTATGGCTAGTAGTTATCGTCTTTGGCTGGCTTACAGTGATTGGCTTTGAATAACCCTTGTTATACATACTCGCATTATTCACCTCATTTTCCTTATTCCTTGAGGCTAATCTTTTGGCGCTTTCCCCTGTATCTATCTTCCCGTACCTTATTACGTTTTATATCATTTCTCTAGACATTACTATATCTGAAAAGCTTTTAATAACGCTTCCCAACATATGATTAATGAACGGAGCCTTCAAAGTATTAATGAAAAGCATGGTTGCTTCTTTTTCTAGAATAAGTGGTTGGACTTGTGTCGTTACCTCTCTCCATCTTTGGGAAACTAGCTGAAGCCCTCACTTGGCTTCTTTTCCATATTTTACAGTGTGATTTTGTTAGGTGTCATGTCCGTCACATGACTATACTGTTTCATAAAAGCTTGTGTCAAATCTTTTTTTGAATTGATTTTGGCACGGCTCAGTTGGTTGTACCATTTGGCTGCAAACCAGATCAGACTATCTTGGGAGCAATGGATTAATAATTGGTTGTTATTAATGTATCCTATCATCCTTCGATAGAACATTGTGATGTGAGCTTCAGGACGACTAGTCCCATTATACTTTTCAAACTCTGAAGTCTTAAATTTTGGTGGGAGTACCAAATCTGGGACCAAACTCAAATCTTTAGCATCAATTCTGCAGTGGTAGTTAGCTTTTTCCATTACTTTGAATTTTTCTTCTAACCATCTGCACCTATCTTCAAGTTGCTTTGGCAGTTCCACTCTTGCTTTTTCCATTTCTGCCATATCATCTAGATCAGGAACAATGGGATTGGTTAGATTATCCCCTGAATTGGAGCCTGAACCCATTGGGTAGTTCCTTGGTGCCGAGGTACCGGTTTGGTATTCTTGAGGTCTGATAGTAACGGGTACCCTTCGTGGGAATGCCTCTAGTTAAGTCTAGACATTTATTGGGGTAAAACTTTGGGGATAGGTAGGGTCTTCATTATCATCCCCTGGGTTAACCGCAGTACTCTTCCCTTTTTCGAGTCCTCCAACCAGCAACTGCATCAATTGGCTTAGCATAATTCTTTGGAATTCTTGCATTTGATCCCTCATATCTTGTTGAATTTTGGCTAATTGTTCTTGCACTTGTGCTTGCAATTGATCTTGCATATCTCTGTGCATTTGTTCTAATATTTCCAATCTCTGATCAATTACCTTGCTTTTACGACGGGTACTGTAGCGATATTTAGTTGGTAAACACTCGTTGATTTCCAAGGTAATTGTCATAATTTTAATTAATTAGGGTCTTTTTATGAAACTTAATGTATATGATGATATGTAATGTATGAATACAAAAAGAGGTATTGATTTTAATTTAATTCCATTAGAACAACTTTACTAGAAAACAAATTTCTTTACGTAAAACATATTACATATATGGCTTTGCCCTAATACTCAAAGCCTTAACTTTCCTAAGAAACCAAGCTAATTCTTAACCTTGGTCCAATTCTGATTCATATTTTAAGCTTAGTATGTCGGCTTGAACTGCCAAGGTTTGTAGATGATGGCCACTTCCCGTACTTGAGCCACAACTTCACCCATGATGTAGTCTCTATCTCTAACCTGGCCTTGAGAGCGTTGAAGACGCTTTTTCTAGTGTTCATTATTCTTTTCAAGAAACTCAACTTGAAGTTCACAATTTTACAATGCGGCCTCGAGCTCCCCTATCTTTCCTTTCATATTTTCGATCTTACTTAGGCTTGCTCTAAACTCGACTGCGGAGTTGCAACTACGATACTGATGAAGCGACTTTTCTAATTCTTCTACCCGAGCTCTTAATCCCACCTTCTCATTTTGGCTCTCTAACAAACTTCTTTCCAGTGCATCTTCTCAAGCTCGAGCATCTTGGAATTTCTTTTCCCACTAATTGGCTCTAACCTTTTCTTCTTTGATTTCTTATTGCCATTGCTCCGCTGTTTTACCCAAACCGGCAGTTCTTATTGACAAACGCAGCTTCTTGTAATCTATTTTTAGACTATCCAAATATTCTTCAGCCTTGTTCTTTCCCTTTCTCAATTCTCGGCCTCTTGCTTCTAGATGTCGACGTTTAATCCTAGCTGCATCTTTTCCTCTTCTAACTGATCTATTTTCTTTCCCAATTCCAAACTCCTTTTTTCAAAATCTTGCTTAATGTTCTCTAACTTAGATGTGATTACTTGTAGATGCTCTTCTATTGGCCGAGTGTTTCCTTGACTTGGTATAGGGATGTTGTCATTGACCCTTTTGCCCCACCACCAACTATATTCGGGGGTTTTCATCAAATTTGCGGCAAATATTTTCATTCTGTGGGTTTGGTTCCAAGCGTTCGATATTTCATAAACCTTCTTCTTGTAATTATCTCCCTTGTATGAAAACTCACACTGAGCCAACCCTTGCGTCATTGGTATGAATTGTCTTGATCTGTACTATCTTGATACGAGCAAAGGAGCATATCCAATGGCTCCCCAAATCCCAAGTAGAGGAACCCAGTCAAAGTCTCCACACCGGTACAGAATCTTATTGGGGATCATTCAAGGGGCTCTCCATTCGACGTCCTCGTCTTGGAGACTCTGGAGAATGGCCATCCACTTTTCTTTTGAAATGTTGTCTCGCCTCGGTGTAGCCACTAATTCCTTCAAATGAGAGTAGTTCTTGGATAATACTCAATAAGAAACTTTTTTTACTTTTCAAAAGTGGCTGTGAAACCAAGCTAGCAAGAGTTGCGTACACCCAATGAACCTTCTTTTACCCGCTCTTCGGCATGCGCTCAAATATATAAAGGTTTTAGCTAGGACTATCGGGACGGGTATGACCCTTTTGTCAAGCCAATCTAATAAGTCTAAAACTACCTCATCTATATGCCTTAGTGCTTTAGGGAAGACGACCAAACCGTAAATGCTTAAAGCGAAAACATTAACCCTTTTCTTCAAATCTGGATGTGCCAAGATCAAATCCAACAAATTCTTCCAAGATATGCATTTACTATCTCCTTTTTGCTTGATCCCGGCAGCAACCCATTGCTCACTAATCCCTGTAATGTTCATTAGCTTTTTCAAGAACATTGGGACATTGGCGGCTCTCAAATAGGCTTTATCAGCTTGAATCTTCGAGTAATGAAGTAAGGTCGTGTACTCTTCCATGGTGGGTACCAAATCAATTTTCCCAAAGGTAAAGAAACTGTATGCGGGATTCTAATACTGGGCGATAGCTCGAAATAAGCGCTTGTCCACTTTCATATCGAGTAGGTAGGGAAAATCACCATAGTTACAGTAAAATAGCTGCTTGATCTCGTCATCTCATTGGTCTCATATATCTTTCAGTTCTTGGATATTATTCTGAGTCACGCTGATGCGAGTGAAATCCCACAACTCTGACGCATACCCCTCCGTAAGACTATCACCCTTCCCTTGCTATATTTTCTCTGACCAAATTCGAAGGGTCGTATTATCCTCCACTTTATCAAGAAACCCCTTTTTCCATGATAAACTCTCTATTTAGATACTGAACGTGAATCAACATCTTTTTTATGATGAAAATGCCATGCAATCCATAGTCAAAACAAAACAAAGCAAGCCAGTATTGTACACAAAGTTAAAATTCAAAGCGAACATGAAATAATAAATAAAGCACCTATTTGTGTTACCGCTAGGGTTTGGTGTAGTTCTACCTAGGGTATGCTCTTAGGGCTCATTATATGCAGCTTGGTTCTAAAGCAAAGGTGCCTGAACCGGCAGATTCCTCAATCCTCACCCATTATAGGCTCATATGGACCGAGTTCAGTTCAGGGGAATACATTTCCCTATGGCTATACGAAGATGAAAATCTTATGAAGAATTGGTACAGATGTATCCCGAAAGCGATCCACTATCCTATACGGAGGTGAAGACCTCACGAAAAAATAGTTTCTCACTCCACTTAAAAGGGTAAAATCGACCAATTTATGTGATGCAATATGCGAAGATATATCAAAAGGCTCAAATAAACAAAGCAATCATATTATGGCAAAGACCACGAAAATGACGGATGAAATGCAACGAAAGGATCGTAAAATTAAATTAAATTTTCAAATTCTGAAAAAAAAATAATCAATTTGCGGCATGACTCTCTTATTGGTCCCCAGTGGAGTCGCCAAGCTGTCGAAACCGTTTTTTTTAAAGGTCAAATTTTTCTTTTTAAAATGAAAATGGGAGTGCACCAATCCTTTTTTATGAGGTGTGATCCGATCACCTCATAATTTGATTGTTTTAATAAAATGTTTTGATTTAATAAAACAATGATTTTGGTCTACGAAATTTGAGAAAACGAGTTCGGGAGTCGGTTACGTGCAAGGAAGGATTAGCATCCTCGTAACGCCCAAAATTGGTATCTAACTGATTAATTAATGCCTTAATGTCGAAATTTGAAAACTTGAAAAAATTAACAGTACGATCCCTCTTTTTATTAATGTTAATTTTAAAAAAAACGCTTGAATAAATTGAAACGAATGTTAAAGACTCTCTCATCTCAAGGCAACAAAATATCACATCCTGTAAGTTAGGAAACGACACTTCGAATCCTTGAGAATAAGTTTGCATTTATTTTTTTTTATTTAGAATCTCATGTATTTTAATTTTAAAAAGGATATTTGGTTATTTATGTTCAACGAGAAAAATCGAAACCCCGTAAGTTAGGGTAAGATTTCTCGAATCTCATGTATTTTAATTTTAAAAAGGATATTTGGTTATTTACGTTCAACGAGAAAAATCGAAACCCCGTAAGTTAGGGTAAGATTTCTCGAATCTCCAAAATACGAAACATTGCCTTATTTTGAAAATTTTCTTTTTTTGAATAATAGTGAGTACAATACTTAAACGATGTGCGTTTATTTTATTAGGAGTAAAATAAAAAGGCCTATGATGGATAAAAAGAATTAAACGCAACTTTTGAAGTGATTTTAATGAAATGAGATGGAATGATAATATAGAACATGGAATAATGATTTATGAATACAATGTTACACTAATGAATGACAATAATACGAAAATATGAATAAACAAATTATAGTACACATAATGACAATAACCACACAACATACATCATTTTAATACCAACATTAATAATCAAAGAAAAATAAAGTAATTAACAAAATGAATAGCAACAGTGATAACAATAATAATAATCATGACAAAATAAGGCACATAAAAGAAAATACCAATTTTTTTTTAAAAAAAGGACAAAGAAGTAATTAAATAAATACATAAAATATATATATATTGAACTTCAATATTTAAAAGTAAAAAATGGTAAATAAATGAATGAATCAAACACAAACAATACTAAATATAAATACATCAAGAACAAGTAAAAGGAATAAAATAAATAAGTAAATAAATACATAAAATATTTCAGAAAAAAATTTAAATTAAAAGGGCTGAGGACGAAATAGAAATAAAAAAAGAAATTAAAAGTAAAAAAAAAGTAAACAAAGGCTAAAATATAAGGCGCAAGAACCAATGAGGACCAATTCGGCAAATAACCCAAACTCCCCGGACATGTGTTCCTTCTCTAGGAGATCAATGAGCCAGGGATTAAATTGAAGCATGCAAAAAAGTTTCGTAGTCAATTTAAAAAAAAAAAAGAAAATGGACCAAACTGTAGCGCGCCGCAAAAGCGGAGGGACAATGTGCGAAATAAACCCAAAAAGTAAAACACGCGGATCCCCCCTTGGAGAAGGTCGGATAGTGATTTTCCCTCCCCCCAAAACAACGTTGTTTTGGGCTTCTGGGGGGCCTAATGAAACGGCGCTGTGTTGATGCTGCTATTTAAGCCCAATTTTTTTTTAAAATTCATTTAAGCTCTTTTTCTTAAAAAAAATTGAATCACCTCTCTCCCTCTCTCAACCTCTCTCTTTCTCCAGCCAATCAGGCCACAGTCTGTCCGACTTGACCGCCGGCTGCCGGCGACGGCAATCGCCGTGAATTAAAAAAAGAGGCCTTTAAGGCTGTTTTGATCTCCCTAAGCCCGATTTGAGGCCAAATTTCTAATATTCAAACAAAAATACCCCGAGCGAGCAAAAGACCCTTCGACTTCCAACCACCTTTCATCAGAGGTGGCTACCTCGGTCACCCACAACAGTGGAGCACAAGCCCTCAGGTACTCATTTTTAGGTTTTTTTTTTAAATCTATGCTTTTTCTTTTGTTAAAATAGATTCGTAAAAAAATAAAAATAAACAGAAAAAGAAAGAAAAATGAGAAAAGAAAAAAATACATTTTAAACTTCAGTTCTGTTTTTTTATTTTATTTGTTAGCGTGTGTAAAAAAATTACAAAGGAAATGTTGAGGCTTTTATAGCCTAGTTACAAACTATTAACTTCTATTTTTTTTTGTCTTTCTCTGTTGTTTTCTTCTGTTTGGCATGTTGGCTGTTGCGTGTTCGTTTCTTTGCAGGTGGCAACGGAGTGGCCGATTGTGGCGGTGGCAGGCGTGTCAGGTCGCACGTTGAGAGGCTGTGGCGCATGCGGCGCTAGTCCTAGGGTTTCTTTTCTGTTTTTGTTTTTATGTTGGGCTTGTAATGTTTTTGGGCTAGGGTTAGTTTTGGTTTGGGCCTGATATGTAAATGGACATTAGTAATTGGACTTTGGACTGTTTAATTTTTTTATCTTGGTCCTTGTTTCCCTTTTTTTTTTGTTTGTTGGGCTCGGGCAAAAATGGGCTTTTACATCGGTAATGCTCCATAACCCTGTTTCGACAACGGATATGGGTTAGGGGTGTTACAAATATTAAACAAGAATTAAGCACACATAATTGAGTACAAGAAACTAAGTATTTATTGCATAAAAATATAAATCAAACGACAGAATCCATCATAGGATTCATATCCCCTAGGTATTTAGAAAATTAGTTCATGCTTGAAAATAAAAACATCCAAGATACAGTATAACCGAAAGAAACAAAGAAACTCATGATAATTTCCTAAGAAATCAATTGGGAATTTTCAATCTTCACGAAAATATGCTTCAGAGTCGGCTTTAATAGTGTTTTTCGAGTTGTTTTTTTAAATAGTTAATGACGACTCACTCATATCTTATTATTTTTGTCATATATACGTCTTAAAATACCGAAAAACCTAAAAATCGTGATTTTCTATAGCTCGGTGTGTAATCCCGTGAAACTGGCACGGCCTACCACACTTCTGTGTGGGTCACACGATTTGGTCGTTTGGAATGGTTCAGCCTGTGTGGCTCCTACAGCTTACTTCGACACACTAATTTTCACTCGCCTTTCACTTATTTTTCTCTTAAGTGCTCTATTAAACATTAAAACATGAATTTAAAGGAGTAGAATAGAAAGAAAGATAAAATTACGCAACTAACACGCGCAGCAAGTAGCATAATAAGACTGCATTGCCATATCGATACAATTCAATCATCATCGTTTACTATTTGGGTAATAAGCCCGACACTTCTACTCGGCACAACCTCGATTCCTTGATTTTGGTTCTGATTTGATTTGATTGAACCAATCAGTCTCTTCCTAGTAATTGACGCAATGGATTCATATTTTATAGCAATTCTACTTTGCTAAGTAAGTTCAACAGACAAAGCACATGATTGATAGAGATTAAAATTTCAATCTGAAAATCAAAGTTTAAACAGACTTCACCCTTGCTAGTATTGCATTCGCCAAACTCCACACGATAGACATTATAGTTTTTATCCCCCTCCCCTCCCCCCCCCCCCCAAAAAAAAAAAAAAACACAATGTCCCGAGTACAGTTATTAATTCAGCTACCAAATGGTAGGGCTAAGGACAACAAATATATATGAAGCTAGAAGAGAGAGAGAAAGATCCTCTAATCTAACATTAACCGGTGTTCCTCATCCCCGCAGCGATTCCATTTATAGTAATTAGCAAAGCATCTCTGAGTTTGTTGTTTTCATCATCACGTCTAAGCCTCCTCAGAACCTCCACCTGCAACATATTCATTGGATTCAGATATGAGAGTCTGCTCTCTATCAGCCTTCTCAAGCTCTTGTTGTTCTCTGACAATTTCTCATGTCCACTCACTACCAATACATGCTTTTCTGTCATCATCAGTTCCCTCCTAAGTTCCGCTCCAAGTTCCCGCCTGCTCTCGGACACTAGCACTTCATCGTAATGCTTGGCTATTGGAATATCCGCCTTCCCTAGAACCATCTCTATCAGGTCCACCGTGGACTGGAAAAACGGCCACTCTTTGTACATCGCTTTCAAGTCTTCTGTATGTCCCTTCTCACATACCCCCTTTAAACCTGCTCCTACCCCAAGCCATGCTGGTAGTACAAATCTGGTCTGCGTCCATGCAAATATCCATGGAATTGCTCTAAGATGTCCTATTCCTTTCGTTGCTTTTCTTCTTGTCGGCCGGCTCCCTATGTTAAGATACCCCAATTCAGCCTGGGGTGTAGCCTCTTGGAAATACGCCAGGAATTCCGGGTTCTCGTAAACTGTGCTTCGGTATTTCTGGCAACTGATTTTTGAGATCTCCTCCATCAGATTACACCATTTCTGTTCTCGAGGTGGTTGAGGGGGCCGCAGAGTTGCAAGCAGCACTGCCGTTGTATATATTTCTAGCTGTCTAGTGGCAATCTGTGGCAAACCAAATTTTGCCTGCACCATCTCCCCTTGCTCTGTTGACCGAAGTGTGCCCTGCCAATTCAACATGCCATTATCAATCAGACACCACACTAAATATTCCTCAAAGCAAAGCATCCAACACCGTATCAGTTTGCTGAGAACGGCCTTTCAACAACAAATAAATGGAACACAACAATTGAATTTTCCACATTTATAAAAAAAGTAGCAAACTGTAAATTGAAGTGACGGTAACTTACAACACCAGACAACCAAATAAGATATTTCATCTATCTTTCAATTACCCGAGAAAAAAATGATCTCTCAAATACGGATTATTGAGGAAATAATCGAATAATAATACCAAATTTCTGAGATAAAAATTAAGCGGCACGCACCATTACAGAACCAGGTGGTTGGGACTGAATGGCGAGGTAAGTTGGGCCACCACCACGACCAATACTCCCTCCTCGACCATGGAAAAGAGTAACTTTGATTCCAAACTCATTGCATGCAGCAACAACATCCCCTTGTGCTTTGTAAAGCTCCCAAGCGGCGGTGAAGCGTCCGGCATCTTTACCAGAATCAGAATATCCGACCATCACCTGTTTTAATTAACTTCGTAAACACGAGATTAATGGAACTTCAAAAATGAACCCGCAAATGGCCATAAAAATCAACATACTTCTTGATGCCCATTATGGTTCTTTACAATGTGCTCCCGGTACCAATCAATTGATAACAGTTTTCTGATAACTGAACCTGCTCCTCTGAGGTCTTTCACGGTTTCAAACAGGGGAACCACACGCAACCTACTCAAAAAGATACAGATATGTATAGAAGTCTTCAAAGTATAACAGTGCCATAGTAATGCTGAATTATTTGAACCATAACTAAACATGTGCCAAAGCTCTTCCCTTCAGTAATCTATATTGTTGTTCTATTATTCATGCCCCAGTAAATATCTTCAAGAGATTAGATAGTGACATAATAGGTTCTGAGTTTTTACTGAATTCAAACTCATCTTGTGCAACAAAAATAGTGGGCAATTGGTGGAACCCTTCCCATTCCTATTCCCGTTCCCAACCTCAAACCCATACCCCTCTTCTCAATCAACAACAAAAATGATGTTGAGAAACCTCCAGCTGGAATACTAACTAATTCACTCCTGTTAACAAGTTAACCATGAAAAATGGATAATTAGTAATTTCTGCCACTCTTCTACAAGTGCATACAAGATCATCCATGTCCATAGAGTAGCCCAGAACTATGAATAAGCACATTATAAGGACCCGCGATTAATATCAATTTAAAGGAAGTGGATGCAGAAAACCAGAACCAAATTAAGATAAAAGAACTAAAAATCCCAGGATAAATCACAGTTAGAGATCCAGATGAACAAAAACCGTGTGTTTAAGAGCATTTAATGTATCTAAGAGCATATGAATATAAACTAGCTGAGGTGCAAACTTACATTCCACCAGGACAAGGTTTCCCTAATTCCCCACTAACGGCGAGTCGAGCATCTTTCTGCAAGAGCTCCACAGCAAGGACATCACTTGCCTGCAAATCAGCAAGAACGGATAGCATTCTTTCTATTTATCCCATATATGAATATTGTAAAAGCTAAAGATAAATTAACAGAAAAGGGGAAAAAAGTTTTCTTTTATGTACTGCAGAGGTATAAACAAGTGTAAACATAATATGGTTTTAGCAAATCATACGTTGGATGCCATAGAAATCACATATGCTCCAAGAGACTCACTTCCTAGCTCAGCAGCTACAAAAAAGGTATCTAGGACTTCTTTAACATCAGGAGCAACCTGAAACAAATCCAGTGGAGATAACAGCTATTTGTTAACTAAATCAATAAAGGAAAATTGAAAATAAAGGAAAGACTTTGAATATTGCACCAAAGAAGGCACCATTTTCTAAACTCAAATAATGACAACTACAATAGCAAATCCGAGGGCCAAAGCACCTAGACCTATGTACAATTCAGGGGATCCCCCACCCCACTCCACATGTAATACGATTTAGTCCAAAACAAAAGCAGTCTAGAAGTGAGGAGATGGCAACAATGAAATGATTAGTAACGTCAACTCCAAGGGATATTCTTTATATCTCTATTCAGGTTCATTCTAATTAAGCCTTTTTCATCCTGCACATATGAATATGCTGCTGCTGGTTTTTTTTACTTCTTTTTTTTTATAAAGGGAAGGGGTAGGGGTTCTCCAACGATCAAACTAGGGATTAGTGTAAACTAAAGAATTTATATCAAGTCCTTTGCCACTCCACCCATGGTTTAATCGATGAATATGCTTTTTGTGCTTGATATTAAATATCAGTTTTTTCTTCTTTTTTCTTTTTCATTTTTATCTATCTTATAAAGAAGTCGCTAAGAATAAAGAGTAGGAATTCATCCAAAATTCTCTATATATTATGAATCCACAAATTATTAGTAGAGAGTGATTTTCCCTAGAGGCTAACACAACAAACAAATAGGCCTGAAGTTCTCAGCTATCTAGCAATGGATCTCTATCACACAAGAGCTATTTAGGTAATTTTTTACCGTCCTAGATGTTAGAAAGAGAATGGACCTTTTTGCTAAATCTGAATAAGAGCCACAAAAAAAAGGAAGAAAATGAGAGGAAATTTGAACTCAAAGAAATCCTTGATGCCTAGAGATTATATGCCTATAGTCCCACAGTATGACCATGCTGTGCTTTAAGGCACATTTTGTGTATGCTCTGACATCACCCGTGAACCAGCTCATGCAAACCATGAAGACATTAACGAGAGGTGGTACGTGAAAATTGCAATAATTACTCATCAGTGTTCTACCTTCACATTCTCATCAGTTAAGGTGTATAAGGACTACCTTACTTGCTAGGCAGCATGAAGTACTCATCCGTTTCTACCTTCATTTTTTTATCAATTAAGGTTTATAATGACTGCCCTACCTCTCAGGCACCCACAACCTCTTTTTAGTTTGAGGATGAAAGAATCGACTGTTTTCTAAGGAACTATAACAATTCAAGTTTGCTTGGCCATGTGTCCCTTTGGCATCATTTCCTGTCAATTTGAAAATTAACCACGTGTCTTGAAATCATATTGCCAAGGAAAATGTCGCAACAATTACATGTGACTTTCAAATTTTTTATTTAGATATAATAAAGAATATCCCAGCGCCTTAAAGAGGGCCAACTTACAATGTTTTATAACCGAATGGACAAATCAATGCGGACATTTCAGCTTCCTAGGAACACTACATAGCCATGAATCATAGCAACTTGAACTCCAGTAGGACTCCCGGCAAACAAAAAGGGAAAATAAAGGCTATAATTGGCTCAAGATATTAGGAGAATTCATGGAAATGTGGCAGACATCTTGGATTCCCTTGACATATTGTGTTCCCAAGAAAAATGAGAATCAAAGACCCATCCAGTTGCAAAGACTCACTGCATGGGGAACCTCAAAGTCATTATGCTCTATCCAGATCTCAATTCCATTTTACTATTCTGATGTGGCGATGAGCAAATATTATCATGAGAGTCTGACTTTTGTAACAAATGAGAATCAAAGACCCATGTCTTGCTATGCCACCTTATGACCTTGACAATCAAAACCTTGAAACCACCTACTTTTGATTTGGAGGCATTATTGTAATATATTCTGATTTCAACGTTTAAGGACTTCTGAATTTAGGCATCTTCGAGTTCTCTTTAATTAGTTATTATATCTAACGATTACAAATCAAGGAAATCGAACTGAGTTCAGGTTCTACAGTGTTTCAAGTTCTCTTTAATTAGTTATTATATCTATCGATTACTTTTGTGTTTTGACTGTTTCAACAATCAGGTTATTTCCCTTGACATATTGCGTTTCAAGTTGAATCATGCTGGTTTCTGGTTTCTGGTTTCCTCAGCTATTGAGTAACAGTGAGGCTTGGGTCATTTCCAGTTTAGAGGCTTTAAACCTAAGAGCACCTTATTTGGAAGAATCTAAGGGTTTCAGTCTAGCATCAGTATTCATTAACATAGAGAAACGTAAACACAATAATAAATAAAGGAACAGAGTTTATGCTATAAGAGTTGTCATGCAATGTATGTTTGTGTGCAATTCATGCACACATCAGCCTCATTATTGAAAATTCCTTGCAAGCCCCTATTCACTCCAATATACTTTTGGAATAGCTTTACCTCTATAGTAGGAGGAACTAGTGGCCGCTTCCCCTTTAGCTCTTTTGTCAAAAATTCAAGTTTCTTTTCTTCATCCCACTCACTATAAGTACCCATATCCAAATATTTGGTAATTGCATCAAGTGTTTCAGCATGCCTGCCAGATTCCTGTACATTAACAAAACTTTAGCTAAAACACAAAACACGAGCAAGTACCAGAATATAACTGAATAAAGTGTACCTGACGCAAATCAAGCTTCATTAACACCATCCCAAATGTTGAAACTCTCCGAATCAGGTCAGCAAGCCGACCATCAGCTAGAATCCCTGCCCCGCATGATTGCTGCAGATTACAGTTAAAACACCATATTAACGGCAGCAAGAACATTCATTCTCCAACAGGACATTGGAGTGTGAGTTATTACCAGAGACTCATAACATAGAAGCAGTGGTTCCAGAAATTGATCTTTCGTCTCATAGTAATCCCAGGGATCATATTCACAGGGAAGATCCTCCAGAAGAAGTTCCAGCCGTCTTCGAGTTTTCATGAGCTGAAATTATAGGTCATCAAAACACAAATACACATCTTACTGGATATATCAAAAACAGATTGACTGAAAAAATTAAATTCAATACCCTACGGATCAATAACTACAACTTATTGCTAACAAAATTTCACAAGTTCTGCATGCAAATTTAGCAAAGCAGAATAAGCATGACACTGAATGATAATTTTTTTAGTTCCATACCCAAAATAATCTTGAAATTTTAGATAAGTTTTTCCTTGACCGTGCCGCTTGAGGAAATTGTCCCAACAACTAGAAATGAACTAGATTTAAAGTAAAATTTTGAAAATGCCTTTCCTTTTTGTTCAAAATCATTCTCAAATGAAACCTAGCTCACTTGAATTGCTTTATATTCTTGAGCTATTTCTGTGATAGACCTAACATATAAGATTTTTCACAATTGCTTTATATTCTTAAGCTATTTCTGCAATAGACCTAGCATATAAGATTTTTCATCTATCACTTTCGCAAAAGAACCAAATTTCTCAGCCTAATCTACATACCTGGCAAAAGGAATGTTACAATTACAAATTCACATGACAGATGTAACCCTATGATAGGTTAATTAATATAAAAGTCCAAAATTTTAGAATTATTTGTAAATCATTTAGTCATAATCACCAACACTTGTTACCAAATGAATTTATATAAGATTTCACATTTCCTTAAAACTAAAATTGACACATTTAAAAACATTTTATATGTTCAAGGAATTTTAAATTTTATATTGAACCATTTACTATATACATAGAATAGGTAATATCATTAGTTATCCATCCTTTTTTTTTTTTAATTCGTTAGCTCAATTCTAAAAGCAAGACCATGAGTTAGATAAAATTAAAATTCTTTATCTCCCCTATACAAACCATATCGACATTTCTAAAACAGAAAAGGTACATATTCTCTTTCAGCAAGCCACAAAGAAACCTAGTTTATATCCAAAAACAAGCTTTTATACGAGCTTTTACATATTTTAACTAATAGAGAAACAATACCTTTTCCTTGATATCTCCAAGAACAATTCGATAAGGAGCAATTCCAGGACGTAGAGCTGAACTTGGCTCAAGAAGCTTATGGAAGCTGGACCTTCCAATCGTAGATTCTGCAAATAGTTTTCTCTGAGCTAGAAGCTGACCAGAGGAAAAAGAACCCCGTGATGTGACAGCAGCTGATGATCCATTGGAGTTAGCAGAACTCCCATTTGCGGATAATTTGGGTATATTGGGACTTAAATCCTTAGATGAATTTTCCCGACCATCCTAAAGTAGACATTTAAACTAAATGTTAGCTATAATGCTGACGGTATGAAGGAAGAACCTGTTGAACAGCCAAAACTACAAGAGAATAAATTAACCTCACGAGCCAACGGCATGTAATCAGTCCCTGGGAGTTCTAGTTTTGGATATTGAGATCCACCATCGGTGTAATCTGCATGAATAAACAAATCATATGAAATCATCTAATGAAACAGTATCACTTAGAAATTAAAGACAAGATTAATTCCATTACCAAGAAAAGAAAAAATATATATATGCATAGACATCACAGCTGCGAAAGGATTGTCCGGGCGAAGATATAGCATAAAAGATTTTACAAGAAAAATTAAACTTTCTATTTTGCAGATTATCATTACAATCAACTGTTCAATACCTTATATTCTTGAGACCAAAAGCTCTTTAAGTGTATGCACAAATAAGCAAACCATGAAAAAACATTTTGCTATGAGTGTTTGAGTGTCTGCGCGCACATACCAGTGCAGGCAGGTAAACCTGCCCTATCAGGAAGTTGGGTAGGAAGGGACGGAACTTGTTGGCCATGAAGCTTGAGTTGACTTCGGCTTAAAGGTTGGTTCCGACTCTCACGTAGGTTCTCTGATAAGGTTTCTGAAGATGAAGTAAACCTACTGTTCAGATTTCAGAAGCTGTGATATAACTGAGATAAAGAGGATTAAAACAGATTATAACACAAAATCTAATATGGAAGACTTGGATGTAAGGCATCAGATATAATTCGCGATCCATCTTGCGCAGGTTTTGATGTAGTATAAAACACACTATCATGAAATCTAAGATCACTTGTTTCAGTGTAGGTTTCTTTCGATGATTTGGAAAAATATTCTTCAAAATCATATGCCCAAATAACATTCTTGGCTATCAAGGCCAACCAGATTTATGCTCATCAACATGGTCTGACGTTAGCCCCCCCGAAGAATACAGGATTAGGGTGTCCTCAATTAAGCATAAGATGGTGTCAAACAGGTAAACTAACTAATAAAAATTTCTAGGATAGGTGTTTAAGATTGAAAAGAGCATAAACATGTCAAGCAGCCCCAACCTTTCTCTAGAATTTCCTGAGCCAATCTGGATAGCCTATCATTGCATCGGTTCATGGATAGTTCAAATCTAAGGCTATCAATTTCCCGGATGTAAAGATCAATGGCCATCCACCTAGATAAAAGTGAGACATCCCTTGTTACCTGAAACAAGGAGAAGAAAAACAATGAAGGCATTAGGCACTTGGTAAAACTGTAGGAAAAATGCCTTTTTTGCATGAAATTATACGATAGGGACTAGCACAGAATGCTAGTTATTACTAGTTGTAACATAGACATGTGGAAAAAGGGACAAGGAGTCTCAAGAAAAATAACAAGAATCAATCTAGAATTTCCAAAACAACATTTCCAAAATGAACCAGTCGTTCAATTTTCAGGGTATTCCAGTTTAAAAGCAGTCATCAAAGAGCAGAAAGTAGAGGGATGCAAGGAGCCTCACCTTTGCTGTGACATTAGGATTTCCATCTCTATCACCCCCCATCCAGGAGCCAAACTTTATGGGGGTACATGTTAGTGGAAGCGGCTTTCCTGTATGCTGAAAAGGAATGGCAAATTTTAAAAAAAAAAAAAAGACTGCGCGAGCCTATAAATATTGTGCATCCATTCAAAGAGCCTAGTAGTTTCAAAATAGAAGTTGATATCCCACTTTCTTAAGGGCAGTGCTAACACGACGTAAATAATGAGGTACGGCTTTCCAAAGGGATTGCTCCACTATGTTCAGACCTGATAAAAAATAATATTAGTCATATAGAAGCATTTATAAGATAAAATGCATGCAATTTCTAATATGTCTAAACTCTAAAGTGATATACCAGCCCTGGCCTCGTCCACAGGAGTAGGTTTGTGGCGTCTAAGTTCATCTGTCTGCCATATTGATGTTATCTCTCTCACCTACAAAGTCAAAAGGAACTCTTATAAAACCAAGAAACGGAAGACATTTTTTCCCATGATCACAATAGTAGACAAACCATGCCCCCCACCCCCTTTTTCCCTTTATTTTCCAGGAGTGGTCAGGAAACATTGCATTCGGGAACAATACCAGATCTTCAATTAGCATTTCTCGATCTTCATGACCAAGATCAGGTCGGTCATTGTATTCTAACAGATGCTGCAAGGAAAAACGGGTTGACTTTCAGAAAATAGCCTCAAGACTCAAGTTAATAATTGTCAGCACAGCCCTTAACTTACAGCAATTCTTATATGCTTGTATTGTAAGGTACGGCGGTTAATTTGTGTGGGATGAGCAGTAAGAACAATCTCAACCTCCTGCAGAAAAAGGATTTTACATTTAATTTGATCACAAAATAAAGAATTGAACAAAATGTTGGCATGACTAAAATAAATGTTGCAATTATGTTCCTCTCCATTAGCTGAGACTGCAATAGAATCTCACATTTGTTTGGCTTCTCTGACGACAGTTTCAGAGTACTTTTCAGAAACACAATGAGAAGTTGGAGTTTCTAATACTTGATATTCTTTGCTATTTTTTAGTTTTCTTTTTGGTATTAGGCACATTTTACTGAACAAGGCACTGAAGAAAACTAAATCTAAAAGCAATATAAGAAATATACCTGCTTGCAAACAGTGTCATAAAGGTCATTCGGGGTAACGCCACCCTGAATCAACTGACTGAAAATGTCATCACAAGACTTTGATAAATGTGTAACACTTCGCCCCTTACGAACCCTGCACAAAATAATTACTTGAATTTTTTGAGTTCTTGATTAAATAAAAGCAAATCGTAAAAGTTGTTTTGCACAAAGAACAACAGAAAATAGTAATAATAATAATTTTTAGCAGGAGACTTATTGTATGACTCCGAATTGTTCTGCATTTTCTTAATTTTTATTAGGAAATCCAAAATGTAATGAATGCTCTCGAAAGTAGACACTTAAACGTTAGCATGGCATATTTCCTGTATAGTTTACCCACCATTCATAAAAAAAAAAAAAAAAAAAAGAGAGAGAGAAAGGCAATACCTAATCAATAACCAAAACAACAGTGATTCCAAAATGTTTTTCTGTTAAGATAAAGCCACGAAAAATGAAAACTGACAACAAACCCTTCATTTTATTAAGTAGGTAGAGATAATAGAAACATAAACTAACAAAAAGAAATGCAGCACTCGGAATCACTGGAAAAAAACACTTGATAGGAAATTTTAAGATAATCTAATTGTTCTTTCAAAAAAAATCTAATTGCAACGTAGGATCTATAACTGTACATGCGTTATTCCCTATAAATTGAAAAGTGAAATTTGACCTCATGAAATTGAACAGCTGATAAACTAAATCCAACTACCTGTGATAGGTCTCAGCAATTCCCATCAAAGTGAGATAATGGCTGAAAGCACGAGCCAATTTCAAAGCTTCCTCTAATGTCATCTCGGAAATCTCAGATGCTAGCTGCTTCTCCAGCAACGCTGCCATATTCTCTATCCCGGACAATCGCATATTGGAAGCACTCTACAACATTTTTTAAAACAAAGGGAAAAATCATTCTCAAAAGAAACTCTTCTCTGTTTGCTTTGTGAGAAAATGTAGGCAAGATTGAGTAAAGCTGAATTCTAGCATGCATTTGCAAATACACACAAAGATAAGAGAATCTAGCCTTGGTTCGGAAATAATTTGTTTTTCAAAAACAAAATAAAGAAAAAGTATCATAAAAATACAACAGACGATGTGGAATTTAAATAGCATCGTAAAAGTACAAGAGACGATTTGGAATTTCGCTTCATTTTCCACTTCTCCATCTAATATAATTCTTAGCAACCAAACAGAATCAAAAAGTTTGTTTTTCCTCCGCGTTTTAAGGAACCAAAGAGAGGCATCAGAAGGGGAGAAGCAGAAAATAGTAAATAAGAAAGCAGAGTGGAAATGAGAATTCAAAGAATAGTACAAGGAAATATAAATAAAAAGCAAGCAAGCAAGCCATACAAATAAAGAAAGTAACAGTATTTTGATTTCCTCCATTTTGAAGGTACTCACCGTGTGTGTCTACTTTACAAAAAAGCAAAAAAGAAAACAGTAAATAATGAAAGGAGAAGAGAGTGACCAGAGCGAGGAGTCGAATCCTCTCGATCTTGGCCATGAATTGGGCGCCAACTTCTCTCTGCAACACATCGTTGAGAAGATTTCCTAGCAACTTGAAGTCGTCCTCAAAGCTCTGGAAAGAGATTTCCTCCGCTATATCGTCCATGGTGTCCGTCATAGCTAAGTTGCCTCACCAAACTGAAGGAAAATTACTATGTTTTTATAAAATATGATGATATGAGGGAAAGAAATGTTACTGTACGAGAGAGAGAAAGAGAGAGAGAGAGAGGGGGGGTCAGCTACGGATTACAACACTCATCTTATAAACCATAATTGAAGGTTTGGGAAACAAGTACCAATATTTCTGTTAAATAAGTGTGGAGCCAACAGTTTTACCGCAAGTGATGCCAACCACACCCTCCCACGTGGCGCTCTCTACGGTCATTCCGAGCAGTTTATTTTCTTAGGTCTCTCTTCTCTCGTTTAGCAGCACTCAACGATGATTGCCCTGCCTGGCTGGTCCCCACCAGGTTGATTTAGGTTTCAGGTGAGGTGACTCACTCACTCACTGATGCGGGCCCCCCTACTTTTCCGTTTATTAAAACCACTGCCCAAAAAGTTGCTTTACAAATTACTTTAGTATATTCTTTCGTATCGACGATTCCTTTCTTTTCAGCAATAACATGCCTCCCTGCCCATTGTCTTGCAACATGGATTCATTCAATTGGGCACCAACACACTTTAGCAAATATCACAGTTCCATTCTCATTTCACCTATATATGTACAAATGCTGGATTCATTTATTACTGATTATGAATATATCTTGAAAGTTTTTCTTTTGGTCGTATTCATCCTGAAATTCTGTAACTATACATTTTGCATCATGAAAGCATGTAATTTTGCACTTTCTCTGCAAACTTTTCCATGCCAAATACTGTAATTCAGTTGAATTATCCAAGTTGTTTATCATTATACCAATGGCTTAGTTAACTATAATAATCCCAATTTAAATTCAAAGAATATCTAAACATCTAAATTAAAAAGAAAAATCAAGCAATTTGATTACTTAATTAATTTCATATTTTAATCACATCATTATATTTAAAAAACCAGATTAAAAATTTCTCTAAATAACAGCTCCTAGATGAGCATATTGGTTGTCCTATGAAGTATGTATTTCCACGTATGAATAACCCTCTCCATATGCTGTAGGTGGGACTTGAGAGTGATTCATTTCTAGCCAGTGTTGAGATTATTAGAATTGAGCCCTCGCCGTGGGGTAAGTCAAGATAGCTACGCTTGTTTCCATCTCTTCTTCTAGCTAGCCAGTGTCAGTTTGTCCATGCAAAGAGACAAGCCAATATGTTATCACATAGTTTGGCCCAAGCCCACTGTTCAGGTTCATCACACAGTTTTCTTTTTTGGGATTTATTTATTATTTCAAAATTTACCAAAAACATAATTAGCCTAATTAATATACTTAATCATCTTAAACTTGCTCTGTCATTCCAGCCCCGGGTTTTCAGCTGCTACGAACTGAGAATTGAACATGCAGATGCAGTAAAGCTGTCTTGAGTGTTGTGTGCTGTGTTGGATGTGGTCCTAAATCCCTTTTTTTTCTTTTCTTTTTTTCCTTTTTGTCTTACATTATAAGATCAAGCTAACAAGATGCATGTCACTGTAAGTTCCAAAATCATATATATGGCTGTTGTTGGTCGTTCAATATTTTGCATTATCATTTGAGTATGTACAACCAATCTAATCTTTATGTGATCCGATGAATATCGGTGGCTAACAATGTACATCCTTTGAGATTCACGAAGAGCCATGCTTTTCCCCTCATCATGCAACTCACACATACGTGATACCTGTACATATTTTTGTTTGGACTCCTTCCTTTTAAATTACAATGAGGACTTGACAAATAATTAAATTGCTCCTATACCCAGGGGATTTGGTAAAGCAGAAGTAGCATGCGGTGTGGACTACCCAGGTCCACTGCATGCCACCATCTAGTTTGGCAGCCACCATACTGAAAGGTCTCTTTGAAGAAGATTCAAATGGTTGGAAACAGTGGAGCATTTTATTCATCCATCCTGTACGTAGAGTCATAATTTAAAACATGTCTCCTCGTTTCGAAAGCCTTCGAATTTCTCACTCTTCACATACGCATTATCATGAATCCTTCAACTTTACTAGTTTCTTGTTACCTTCCTTTCCGTACTTTTTCATCTGCTTCCTTGCTAGAATGGATTAATTTTGCAAATTTCTTCTTGGTAGACTTAATTGCAAATTTTTGTAGTAATAAATTTATAAGCATTCCATTTCATATTGTCCGTCCACTATCATTGTAGTTTTTCAACTTATAGTCAACCTTCTAAGGGCTAGTTTGGCAATATTTTTGAAAAGTGCTTTTGAAAAGTGCTGTGAAAAAGTGTTTTTGAAAAGTTTGGTTTAAAATTTGAGTGTTCAGCATTGCTGTTAAAAAGTGTTTTTGAGAAATAAAATGTCTATTTTAGACATATTATTATAAAGTAACAAATATGCATTTAAATAATATTTAAATTAGTTAATATTATTATATTTTAGTAAGAATATAAAAAAATTATTATAACTTCTTGTTAATATTTTAATATATAAAATATAAATTTTAAATATTTTTAAGCAATAAATATTAATTATTTATAAAATTTAATTAGAATATATAAACGATATTTTAAATATTTAAATATAACTATTAAATATTTGTATTAGTATTTTAAAAAATATTTTTTTTTATTTTTAATTAATGATTTTAACACATTTATAATTAAGTACCAAGAAAAAAAAGAGAAAGTACTATATTATTGGAGGGGTGAAAAAATAATTAAGCATTAAAAGTGCTTTTGGGAGAGAAAAAGCTAAAATTTTTAGCTTCGGCTTTTTAGAAGTGCTTTTCAAAAGCATTTCTAAAAAGTTAAAAACTTCAGCCAAAAGCAGCTTGTTCTGCACAACTTTTCTTCTAGAAGTGCTTTTGAAAAGCAATGCAGAACTGGCCCTAAGAATTGAACTCTCTTTGTATCTCATTTCTCAATAAATGTGATACTATATTATTTTTTTTAATTTTAATTTGAATATAAAAAAATATGTGGTAAGAGTGAAAGTTAAATATAAAAATATCATAAAACGAAAAATTAAATATTTTTTAACAATATTCAAACTAATAATTGATTTAAATTATTGTGTACTAAAGCAATTCATTAAGTAATAAGTCATTGTTTATTTATTTATCTTTTTCAAATAGTTTTTTATATATGTTATCAAACATATGTTTTAAACTATTAAAAATATTAATTTTCAATAAATTAATTTTTGATCAAATAAAGATTTCTCATTTCAAATGGTTTTTAAGGGGTGTATTTGATTATATATCAATAAAAATATTTCAATTGTTTATTTAACCCAAATATAAACTTATTAAACAACTCTTTTCGGAAAACTTATATTTGAATTTATATTTCAAAATCTTAGATTTGAAAATATTGATTTTTAAATTCATGATTCCCAAATTATTGTTTGGGAATTAAAATAGGTTAAATTTAAAATTTTGAATTAATTCAAATTCATTTTAAATTTATTTTAGCAAATCAAGCCTTTTAGTAAAACAATCAAATTACGAGGTGATCCGGTCACACCTCATAAAAAAAAATTGGTGGCGACTCCATCTTTATTTTCAAAATATAAGTTGATTTAAAAAAAAGCAAAAAAAGGTTTCGTCATTATAAATAATTTAATTTTTTAAAATTATTGTTAAAGCTGAAATCTAAATTTAAATTAGTAGTTCTAAAATAAAATGTTGGCCCTATTAGTTGTTGTGAGTCCCGAGCATGTAACTTGTTTTGAATTTATCTTTATTTTATATAAGCCCTTTCCTTAAGGTGATTTTTGAATTGTGTCCACTGCAGTACGATCAACATCTTCTGGAGTCTTTCTTGAACGAATTTTTTTCTATGGAAAAATAAAGTATCTTGGCGAAGTCTTTTATAATGATTTTCAGAACAACCTATGGTTGTTCAAAGACCCTTTCATACATTTTATTAGGTATCAAGGAAAGTCAATTTTGGTCTCAAAGGATACGTCTCTTCTGATCAATAAGTGGAAATATTACTTTGTCGATTTATGGCAATATTATTTTTACCTGTGGTCTCGATCTCTCTTTTAGTTGTTGAATCTCTCTTTGATTGATCAATGTGTGATATTCCGAATCCTCATTACTAATGGAATCGAAACGATTAAATTTAAATTTAGATTTCAGCTTTAACAATAATTTTAAAAAATTAAATTATTTATAATGTCGAAACCTTTTTTTGCTTTTTTTTTTAAATCAACTTATATTTTGAAAATAAAGATGGAGTCGCCACCAATTTTTTTTATGAGGTGTGACCGAATCACCTCGTAATTTGATTGTTTTACTAAAAGGCTTGATTTGCTAAAACAATGATTTTTGTTCTACAAAAATTCAAAAAATGGGGGCGGGAGTCGATTACACACGAGGAAGAATTAGCACCCTCGTTACGCCCAAAATTGGTACCTAATTGATTACTCGATGTCTTAGTACCGAAAATTAAAATTTTGAAGAGAATTTAAAACGCGATCCCACTTTGTATAATGTTATTTTTAATTACAATCACTTGAATAAATCAAAACGTATGTAAAAGGCCCTCTTATCTCGAGGTAACAAAAGGTCATATTCTGTAAGTTAGGACACAACATCTCAAATCCTCGAAAATAAGCTTGCTCTTTATTTTAATTACTATTTAAATCTCATGTGTTTTCATTTTAAAAGGAACGTTCTGTTATTTACGTTCAATGAGAAAGTCGAACCCCGTAAGTTAGTGTACGACTTTTCAAATCTCTAAATACGAAACATTCCCGTAATTTTAAAAATTTCTTCTTTATGCATAAGTAAAAAATTATATAACACTTAAAAAAATGTGTATTTATCTTATTTGGGTATAATTCAACAATACATAAATATATCTAAACCCAGTTCATGACGTGATTATAAAGAACTAAAATGAAATGGTAGTGCATAAAAATGGATCAATGATATACGAAAAATTAAAAAATATCGTGCTAGTGAATGACAATAATGTAACTATGATAGTGATAACACACCAATTTATAATAAAGATGGCAATTATTGTGTAATAATTATTATTCTAATAATAATAGAAATAATCGAAGAAACGTAAGTAGTAGTAATAATAATAATAATAATAATAATAATAATAATAAAGGTGCAAGTAAAAACACATAAATAATCTAATTTTTGAAAGTATAAAAAAGGTAATAAATATATAAATAAATAATAAAATAATAATAGCAATAGTAAAGGCAAAAGAAAAAAAATAAAAAATCACAAAAAAAATCAATTTTAAATATTAAAAAGTAAAGGAATAATAAATAAATAAAAAAATAAAATAATATATAAAAAATCTATACAAGGTCGAAATTAAATAAATAAGGATTAAATTGAAATTGAAATGAAATTAAGAGTCTAAATTATAATAAAATAAATGCATAAATATAAGAATGACTAAATTGAAACTTAAGTGGAGTTTTGGGGGCAAATCGGGATAAAATAAAAATAAAGGACGAAATTGTAACGTGCAAAAAAGAGGAGGGACCAACTGGGAAATTATTCCCAGACCCTCGAACGCAACGTTCCATGAGGGACTAAAATGAAAGAAAACCAAAATTAAACGGTAAAATTAAAAAAAAATAAAATGGGACTGGAATGAAAAACAATTAAAAAGTGGAAGAACCAAAGGCGAAATAGACCATTTTTAAAAAAAATGTAGATCCTAAGGCGGGGGGGTCAATTTTCGAGTCAGTCTTCAAAATGACACCGTTTTGGCGTCTGCAACTTAAGCCCAAAACGACATCGTTTTGAAGGGCTATGTAAGTCAAAAAGTTAAGAAAAAAATTCATTTTATCCATTTAAAAAAAAAATCCAGCCCCTTGTTTTTCTCTCTGTCCTCCCCCACTCTTGCCTTGGCACCAGCGAGCTTCCGCCGCGACGATCACTAGCGGCCGAAAAACCTAGAAAACCCTTTTTTGGCCCCCTTTCTTCGTAGAACATAAATCTAAGGACAAAATCCTGAAAAAGCATCCCAAAGTAAAAAAAAATGATAAAACCTTTCGATTTCTTTTTCTTTTTTTTTTAAATAAAAGTAGAGGGAATGCCCTTACATCTTCAATCCGACGAAGGGTTTCCCCCTACCGCAGGTAAAAAAATCGAGCCCTCTTTTTATTTTTATTTTTCGAAAATAAATAATAAGTGAAATAAAATAAACTACCTTTGTCTTTTAGAAATTTTGTTGTTTTCCTTTTTTTTATTTTTCTTCTTTTTAGTATTTGCTAAAAAATCCCTGAAAACCTTACAAAGATTCGGCATTTATAGTCGTCTTTCAGATAACAATCTTTTTCTTTTTTCTTTTCTTTTTATCTCTGCTTGGCTACTATTTATTGCATGTTGTTTCTCCGTGTTTGGTTCTTGTCCTCTTTTTTCTTTTTGTAGGTGGTGGTTGGCGATGACGGTGGCGGCACAAGCTAGGGTGCGGTGGCAACGTAGGTGTAACATCCTGATTTTTGGGTTTTTCGTGATTCTCGAGATTTTGGTAAAGTTTTTAAAATTTGGTATTTGGTTGTGAAATTCATAATTGGAATATGTAATTGGGCTTATGGAAGGCCCATGGGATGGCCAAAACCCGGTAGAATTTTTGAATTTTGGACTTAAGGAGTTAGGGGCTTTGGATAGGTGGCCTTATTAAAAGGTGTGGGTAAAATGTAGCACAAAAAGAGCCCCTGGCTATATGGCTAAGTGACGCCACTAAGGAGCTAAAAAGGTGGCGTGTAAGTGGTTGGGGGAAAGCCAGAGTTCGATTCACTATGATGGCAAATGTGATGTTATTTTTATGCCTTGAGCATGCAGAAGTTGAAGCCGAATGGAACTTTGTTGGAGAGAGTTTGAATCAGTTGAATGCTTGAATTAAGGAGTGATAAGGGGAGAGATTTTAGGGATTTGAAGGAGGGATTAGAGTTGGCTGAATAGAGGGGATTAGGGAGGAGAAATCGGCTTGGGGATTTTGAGGGTAGTATTTCGGCATTAGGCTATAGTTGTGCCGATTTTCCTCTATTGGAACACCATAGAGCCATTCTTTTCTTCCTTTTTTCTTCTCTAACCGGAACTATCACCCTTTCCATTCATCTTTCTTTCTTTTCTTCTTCAAAACTAGTCTACTATTCCTTTCTGCCCATCTACTACTCTATTTCTCATCATCACTTTTGCCGAAAAGCCATAAAAGTCGAAACCTGTGAAGCTTGGTTGTGCCGATTTCTTGTTGACCAGCAAAATTATTTTTCTCTTCACTTTTTGGTGGCCAATTCCTTCTCCTGCTAAGTTTTAAGCAATACAAAAAAGAAAGACTGCGGTAAGTATTCATACTCCAATCGATTCAGTGGTATAACTGTTGACAAAAGTTGAAACCCCCTATAGTTTAAGGAGGTTGTCGAATTGAGATATAGGCCTTATTGGGCTTCTTCATTTGATTTTTATGGTTTATATAGTGGAATAGATAACTTTGGAAGAGTAGCAAGGCTTGGAGTGTCAGTGTTGGATAAGCTTGAATCATATCGTCAGACCCTGTGAAGGTAAGTGAACTAAGGCCATTAAGGGTTCTTTGGCCGATTTTGGTAAGGTAAGATTTGGGTTGATTAGCATGAACTGTAGACTAAGAATGGTGGTGAATAATTGTAGGTTTCCGTGGGAGACTTCGTTGGTGAACGTCACAAAACAGGTGTGTAACGAACCCTCTTTCGTAGCTTAACTCGATATATGCCGAAAAGCCGAAATGTGAAAAAATTTCGGCATTTCGAGGACTCGTGAGCATGTGAAAGCTCATAGGTTAGCTAGATACGCTAGGTTTGATGATCGGGATGGTTGGAACAGGTAAGGGCACGATTTGCTGCATCACGGTAAGTTGGGCCTCGAGGGGCTGAAATCGGGCCCAATGGGCTTTCTGGCCCATTTGGGTAAGTTTGGTAGAAAATGGAATCCAGATAAATCGCACATTAAGATAGTTAATACCGTTATGGAATATAGGATAAATGGGCCTAGATGACTAGATCGGCCATGCAGGGCCCATTAGGGGTTTTTGGCCCAATGACTCGGTTTTGCTAGAATGGGCTAGAATCGCTGTTTTAACACTTGAAATTGTTGATAATTGATAATGAGCATGGAAAACCCTAATAATTGATAGAGAAATGAAATTACCCTTATAATGTGAAAATGACCTTTTTTGCCCTTAAGTGAAAATAACCATTATACCCCTAGGGTTATGTTATAATTAAGATGCATGTAATATTGTTTTTGTACATGATATGCCATGATATGCACATGATATGCCATGATATATTCACATATGCATGGGTTGGGTTTTATATGAATGGAGGAAGTGCTAAAAGGGCTTTGCCCCAGTTTACCGAAAAGGGCTTTGCCCCAGTTATTAAAAGAGGCTAGGCCTCCAGTTATATGAAAGCAGCTATGCTGCCAGTAGAGAGTTTGGTTGGGTGGGTTGAGTTATTCCCCACATGGAAGCTTGGTTGGTACGGGTGGAGAGTAGCGGTTGGTGGGTTGAGTAATCTCCCCAAACGGGCTTGTATACATCCATTAATATTGCATGTGATATTGAAATGGGCCTATGGGCCATACCGATTAAAGTAAAGGCTTCGGCCCAGTAACCGTTAAATGAAAGGCTTCAACCCAGTATATACTGAAAATGAACTTGGGCTTAGGCTAAGTATGCTGATATTGGTTGGGCTTTGAAAGGGGCTTGTTGCACACTGAGTTTCCAAACTCACCCCCTTCCTTATCCTTGCAGGTGAGCCTTGATGTGGGGACTTGGAGCCGGAGGGGATTCAGCGTGGCCGCGGTGATCGCTCTTGGACTTTACAATAAGTAACCAGTTTCCTTTAGTTTATCTTAAATACTATTTATTTTTGGGTTGTAATAAGGCCATTTTAACTATTTTCTGGGATTATTTTATTTTTTAATAACTCTAAATATTTCAGATAATAATTCAAATGGGCTAGACTTAGGGCGCAATTACAAAATGATACTCATTTTCAAAATAACGCAACGACACGATTAACCGGTTTATCAAAGATATTTACTCAAATAAATTTCAACTCATTTACCAAAGTGTGGCAATGGTTGTGGGCATGTCTAGGATTGGATCCAATCGAGAGCCTGGTACTTAAGCAGCCTTCATGGCTCACCTCCTCTGCTTCGGATACCTACCTGGTGCACAGCTTCCATTCACTTTGTTAACTTTGCAAAAGACGATCCTTTAAAACACTAATACGAGTCATGGGTTTTTAAAACTTTAATATGACACGTCAGATTCGGTCATAACGTCTGGGCCGGGTTTAAGGTGTTACATTGAGTGGTATCAGAGCTCGGTTGCAACAACTCGGCTGTGGGTTTTTTAAACGGGTCTAAAATCAAGAGTTTCGAAACAAAGTTGTTTAAATCAAATTTTAAGAATTACTATTTTCTGTGATCGAATACATATTTTTGTTTTAAATGGTTTGGAGAAAGAAGTGGCAAACTGAATCCTCGGCACTAAGTCTGTAAGTACACTTTCCTTGACATTATGTGATATTGATATGATAGAACTGAGCCCCTTCTATAATACTTTAGATAGGATAGAGCTATAAAACGGTAGGAATGAGACTATAGCTAGGCTACGACATTGCGAAAACAATCCTTGAACTGCTATATATCCATAAGATATCTCGTAATAAACAATTGAAATATTAAACTAATGTCATAAAATTCGTAATCAGATAATTCGATATGAGTACAAGAGGAACTCGTGGACAAGGCCGCGGACGTGGTCGCGGAAGGGTGCAAGCTGAATCTTCATGCTCAGGGCATAGGCCAGCTGAGGAGGCATTTGTGCCATAAGCAACTGAGATTGGGTCATATGATTGGGCTGCGGGGGACGATGCTTTGTCCCAAGCAATGTTAAGCGTTTTAGAAAGGGTTGCTGGAGCTGGCACCGGGACAGTAAATAGGGGATCCATCTCTGAGCAACTCCGGGGTAACGGAGTAGAGGTTTTTAGGGGCGTATCTAGAGTAGCCCCAAATGTGGCTGAATATTGGCTAGAGGCAACAGAGCGGATTATGGACAACCTGGATTACTCTGTGGAGCAAAAGCTGAAGGGGGCTGTGTCGTTGCTACGAGATGAGGCATACCGGTGGTGGATCACCGTAAGGGAGAGTACTCCGATCAAATGAGTAACCTGGGAATTGTTCAAGACTGCTTTTAAGGGGAGGTATGTTGGAGCTAGTTATGTAGATGCCCGTCGAAAGGAATTTTTGAATCTAGTTCAGGGTAATAAGACTATTGCGGAGTATGAGGCGGAATTCTTGAGGTTGAGTCGATATGCTAGCGGGATAGTTGCGACCGAATATGAGCGCATTGTTCGATTAAAGAATGGCCTCCGAGATGAACTTAGGGTGCTAATAGCTCCACAGAGAGGGTGTAATTTCGCTGCGTTAGTAGAGAAGGCTAAGATAGCCGAGGAAGTAAAACGAACTGAACGGCAAAATCGTGAGAGGGATCGACCCAGATTTAGGAGGGATTCTGGACCCTCGGGTGTTACAAATAGGAATGTTAAAAGAGCTAGAATGGAAGAACCAGTTCGAGCAGTTCCAATGAATACCTTTAGACCGCAGGCTTGCAGAGATTGTGGCAGAGTACATATGGGGGAGTGCTGGAAACGAACTGGGGCATACTTTTGATGTGGGTCAAAGGAACATAAGTTCAGAGAGTGTCCTCGGAGAGCAGCTCAGGATCAAGATGCGAAACAAAGAGGTGTCCAACAGTCGCGTGGAGGACCACCACCATAGAGAGGCCGTGGGCAAGGTGGGGTGGAAATAGTAATGGACGTGGACGTGGGGCACTTGGCAGGGGTGCTGGACATGCTGAAGCTCGACAACCGGTGTTGGTTTATGCTGTACGGCGTTGTGAGGAGGGTGATGCTCTTGATGTTATAACTAGTACGTTCTTCATTCATAGCACGCCTTACACTGCTTTGATTGATGTGGGCTCCACTCACTCGTATGTTGCTTGTGATGTATCTGGGGCATTGGGTGTGCTTCCTAAGGAGACTGTGAGTGGGGTATCGGTGATAAGCCCTTTAGGACACTCGGTTAAGGTAGATAAACTCTTTAGGGAAGTGCCTTTAGAGACACAAGATAAAATATTTGTTGGAGATTTGATGGAGCTGCCATTTGGGGATTTTGATATTATTTTGGGAATGAACTGGCTAACTAAGCATAGGGCGACGTTGGATTGTGCTGCTAAGAGAATGGTGCTAAGAACTGCCAAGGATGAGGAGATAATGGTCATAGGGAAGCGAATGAACTATTTGTCCAATGTTGTCTCGGCTTTAAGGGCTGAGAAGTTGATTCGGAAAGGTTGTGAGGTGTTCTTAGCATTTGTGAATCAAGCTAAACCTGGGAGGATAACTGTGGAGTCGGTTAGGACCACCAAAGAATTTCAAGATGTATTTTTGAAGGAACTTCCTAGACTACCTCCAAACAGAGAAATCGAGTTTGGAATCGACTTGTTACCTGGAACAACTCCAGTGTCCATTGCGCCTTATCGGATGGCACCAAAGGAGTTAGTGGAACTGAAAGCTCAGATTCAAGAACTATTGGATAGAGGGTTCATAAGACCAAGTGTTTCTCCGTGGGGTGCACCAGTGTTTTTCGTAAAGAAGAAAAATGGGACCATGCGGATGTGTATTGACTATCGGCAGCTGAACAAGCTGACAATCAAGAACAAGTATCCTTTGCCAAGAATCGACGATCTGTTCGACCAAGCTGACGATCAAGAACAAGTATCCTTTGCCAAGAATCGACGATCTGTTCGACTAACTGAGAGGAGCCTCGGTATTTTCTAAGATCGACGTTCGGTCAGGATATCATCAGTTGAGAGTCAAAGAACTGGATATTCATAAGACGGCATTCAGAACTCGATATGGTGATTACGAGTTTCTGGTTATGCCTTTTGGTTTGACTAATGCACCGGAAGCATTCATGGATTTGATGAATCGGGTATTTCAGCCATACTTGGATCAGTTTGTAGTCGTTTTTATCGATGATATCTTAGTGTACTCGGAAACGGAAGAAAAACATGATGAGCATCTTCGTATTGTGCTGCAAGTGCTAAGGGAAAATCAACTTTACGCAAAGTTTAGTAAGTGTGAGTTTTGGCTAAATGAAGTAACTTTCTTGGGGCATGTTGTGTCTGCTGAGGGGATCAAGGTGGACCTTCGAAAAATTGAGGCGATTCTGGAGTGGAAGCCACCGAGGTCAGTAAGAGAAATCCAAAGTTTTCTGGGGTTGGCAGGCTATTATAGAAGATTTGTGGAAGGATTTTCTGTGTTGGCAGCACCGTTAACGAAACTTATAAGTAAGGGAGCACCATTTGTTTGGACAAATAAGTAGTAAGAGGCTTTTGAGAAGTTAAAGAAGGTTCTGACAGAAGCACCAGTGTTGATTCAGCCAGAGTCTGGTAAGGATTTCACGGTATATAGTGACGCGTCACATGTAGGTTTGGGCTGCGTGTTGATGCAAGAGGGTAAAGTGGTCGCTTATGCTTCACGACAGCTTAAGCCTCATGAGGTAAACTATCCTACTCATGACTTGGAGTTGGCAGCGGTGATTTTTGTGCTTAAGATATGGAGGCACTACTTGTATGGGGAGAGATGCATTATCTATACGGATCACAAGAGTCTTAAGTACTTGCTGACTCAAAAGGAGCTGAATCTTAGACAGCGAAGGTGGATAGAGTTGTTAAAGAACTATGACTGTTCGATTGAGTACCATCCAGGTAAGGCAAATGTCGTCGCTGATGCGTTGAGTCGTCGAACTATGGCAGAATTGAAGGCAATGTTTACTCGTTTAAGCTTGTATGATGATGGAAGCTTATTGGCAGAGTTACAAGTGAGACCGACTTAGGTGGAGCAGATTAAGAAGAGTAGTTGGTGGATGAGTCGTTGGTTTCTCGGTTTTAGCAAGTTAAGAAGGTGAAGAATCCAGACTTTGGATTAAATAATGATGAGGTTCTTTGTTTCCGAGGAAGAATATGTGTGCCGAAGGACTCTGACTTGAGATTGATGATTTTAAAGGAGGCATATAGTAGACCTTGTACTATGCATCTAGGAGGGAGTAAGTTGTATCGAGACTTGCGAGAGCTGTATTGGTGGCCTGGGCTTAAGCGAGAAGTGACCGAATTTGTGGGGAAATGTTTGACATGTCAACAAGTAAAGGCCGAGCATCAACTGCCTTCAGGATTGTTACAGCCAGTAAAGATACCACTTTGGAAGTGGGAAAGGGCAACTATGAATTTTGTAAGTGGTTTGCGATTGACACCTTCCAAGAAGGATTCAGTTTGGGTAATTGTGGATAGGCTGACGAAATATGCCCATTTCATACCTGTCCGAACCGATTACTCACTTCAGAAGTTGGACAAGTTGTATGTGGCAGAGATAGTGCGGTTGCATGGAGTGCCAATATTAATAATTTCTGACCGAGACCCAAGGTTTACATCTCGATTTTGGCAGAAGTTGCATGAGGCATTGGGAACACGATTGGACTTTAGTACCGCTTTTCACCCTCAGTCGGATGGGCAATCGGAGAGGGTCATCTAGATTCTAGAAGACATGTTGAGAGGTTGTGTTATTGAATTTAGGGGCAGTTGGGAAGATTACTTGCCATTGGCGGAGTTCGCGTATAACAACAATTACCAAGGAGGTATTCAGATGGCTCCTTACGAGGCACTGTATGGGCGAATGTGTCATTCGCCTACTTGTTGGGTAGAGTTGGGGGAAAGGCAAGTATTTGGTCTAGAGTTGGTAGCAGATACTAAAGACAAGGTCATGGTTATAGGAATCGGCTAAGGGAGGCAGCGGATCGACAAAAGTCCTATGCTGATCTAAAGCGTAAGGATATTGAATATGCTGTAGGGGACATGGTCTTTTTGAAGGTATCGCCTTGGAAGAAGATATTGAGGTTTGGTAAGAAGGGCAAGTTGAGCCAACGGTTCATTGGGCCTTATCAGATCCTTAAGCGGATAGGGCCGGTGGCTTATCAACTAGAGTTACCTCCGGAGTTGGATCGTATTCACGACGTCTTTCATGTATCCATGCTAAGCGATATCGTTCTGACCCTACTCATGCTGTGCTAGTTGCAGAAATTGAAGTACAGTCAGATTTGACCTTCGAAGAAGAACCTGTACAGATACTTGATCACGACGTCAAGGTGCTGAGAAGGAAGTCAGTCTCATTTGTGAAGGTACTTTGGAGAAATCATGGCAATGAAGAAGCTACTTAGGAGTCAGAGGAGGCGATGCCTCAACAGTACCCTCAACTGTTTGGATCAGGTAAAATTTCGAGGCTGAAATTTCTTTAAGGAGGGTAGAGTTGTAACATCCTAATTTTCGGGTTTTTCTTGATTCTCGAGATTTTGGTAAAGTTTTTAAAATTTGGTATTTGGTTGTGAAATTCATAATTGGAGTATGTAATTAGGCTTATGGAAGGCCCATGGGATGGCCAAAACCTGGTAGAATTTTTGAATTTTGGACTTAAGGAGTTAGGGGCTTTGGACAGGTGGCCTTGTTAAAAGGTGTGGGTAAAATGTAGCACAAAAAGAGCCCCTGGCAATGTGGCTAAGTGACACCACTAAGGAGCTAAAAAGGTGGCGTGTAAGTGGTTGGGGGAAAGCCAGGGTTCGATTCACTATGATGGCAAATGTGATGTTATTTTTATGCCTTGAGCATGCAGAAGTTGAAGCCGAATGGAACTTTGTTGGAGAGAGTTTGAATCAGTTGAATGCTTGAATTAAGGAGTGATAAGGGGAGAGATTTTAGGGATTTGAAGGAAGGATTAGAGTTGGCTGAATAGAGGGGATTAGGGAGTAGAAATCGGCTTGGGGATTTTGAGGGTAGTATTTCAGCATTAGGCTATAGTTGTGTCGATTTTCCTCTGTTGGAACACCATAAAGCCATTCTTTTCTTCCTTTTTCTTCTCTAACTGGAACTATCACCCTTTCCATTCATCTTTCTTTCTTTTCTTCTCCAAAACTAGTCTACTATTTCTTTCTTCCCATCTACTACTTTCTTTCTCATCATCACTTTTACCGAAAAGCCACAAAAGCCGAAACCTATGAAGCTTGGTTGTGCCGATTTCTTGTTGACCAGCAACCTTATTTTTCTCTTCACTTTTTGGTGGCCAATTCCTTCATCTGCTAAGTTTTAAGCGGTACAAAAAAGAAAGACTTCGGTAAGTATTCATACTCTAATCGATTCAGTAGTATAACTGTTGACAAAAGCTGAAACCCCCTACAGTTTATGGAGGTTGTCGAATTGAGATATAGGCCTTATTGGGCTTCTTCATTTAATTTTTATGGTTTATATAGTGGAATAGATAACTTTGGAGGAGCAGCAAGGCTTGGAGTGTCAGTGTTGGATAAGCTTGAATCATATCGTCAGACCCTGTGAAGGTAAGTGAACTAAGGCCATTAGGGGTTCTTTGGCCGATTTTGGTAAGGTAAGATTTGGGTTGATTAGCATGAACTATAGACTAAGAATGGTGGTGAATAATTGTAGGTTGCAGTGGGAGACTTCGTTGGTGAACGTCACAAAATAGGTGTGTAACGAACCCTCTTTCGTAGCTTAACTCGATATATGCCGAAAAGTCGAAATGCCAAAAATTTTGGCATTTCGAGGACTCGTGAGCAAGGTAAGTTGGGCCTCGAGGGGCTAAAATCGGGCCCAATGGGCTTTCTGCCCCATTTGGGTAAGTTTGGTAGAAAATGGAATCCAGATAAATCGCACATTAAGACAGTTAATACTGTTATGGAATATAGGCTAAATGGGCCTAGATGACTAGATCGGCCATGCAGGGCCCATTAGGGGTTTTTGGCCCAATGACTCGGTTTTGCTAGAATGGGCTAGAATCGCTGTTTTAACACTTGTAATTGTTGATAATTGATAATGAGCATGGAAAACCCTAATAATTGATAGAGAAATGAAATTACCCTTATAATGTGAAAATGACCTTTTTGCCTCTAGGTGAAAATGACCATTATACCCCTAGGGTTATGTTATAATTAAGATGCATGTGATACTATTTTTGTACATGATATGCCATGATATATTCACATATGCATGGGTTGGGTTTTATATGAACGGAGGAAGTGCTAAAAGGGCTTTGCCGCAGTTTACTGAAAAGGGCTTTGCCCCAGATATTAAAAGAGGCTAGGCCTCCAGTTATATGAAAGCAACTATGCTGCCAGTGGAGAGTTTGGTTGGGTGGGTTGAGTTATTCCCCACATGGAAAGCTTGGTTGGTACGAGTGGAGAGTATCGGTTGATGGATTGAGTAGTCTCCCCAAATGGGCTTGCATACATCCATTAACATTGCATGTGATATTGAAATGGGCTTATGGGCCATACTGATTACAGTAAAGGCTTCGGCCCAGTGATATGATTTATGAAAAGGCTTCGGCCCAGTAACCGTTAAACGAAAGGCTTCATCCCAGTATATACTGAAACTGAAAGGGGTTTGTTGCATACTGAGTTTCCAAACTCACCCCCTTTCTTATCCTTGCAGGTGAGCCTTGATGTGGGGACTTGGAGCCGGAGGGGATTCAGCGTGGCCACGGTGATCGCTCTTGGACTTTACAATAAGCAACCGGTTTCCTTTAGTTTATCTTAAATACTATTTATTTTTGGGTTGTAATAAGGCCATTTTAACTATTTTTCTGGGATTATTTTATTTTTTAATAACTCTAAATATTTTAGATAATAATTCAAATGTACGATTACAAAATGATACTCGTTTTCAAAATAACGCAACGACACGATTAACTGATTTATCAAAGATATTTACTCAAATGAATTTCAACTCATTTACCAAAGTGTGGCAATGGTTGTGGGCATGTCTAGGATTGGATCCAATCGAGAGCCTGGTACTTAAGCAGCCTTCATGGCTCACCTCCTCTGCTTCGGATACCTACCTGTGCACAGCTTCCATTCACTTTGTTAACTTTGCAAAAAAGATGATCCTTTAAGACACTAATACGAGTCATGGGTTTTTAAAACTTCAATGGAACACGTCGGATTCGGTCATATCGTCTGGGTCGGGTTTGGGGTGTTACAATAGGCTAGGGTTAGGTTTCTGTTTCTGAAAAGATGTTTAGCCTATTGGGCTTATAACTTTGGGTTAGGGTTTTTTGATTTGGGCCATGTTGGGCCATATTGTAAATGGACTGTTATTTTTTATTGGACTTTAATATTTTATTTTTATTATTTTATTATTGGTTTTTTTGTATGGGCCCGAGCAAAATTGGGCTTCTACAGCTGCACCTCTTTGCTCGTTGTAACGAGAATGAAGCAAAGACTTTTAAGAAGGACCAATTTTGTCCAGTCTTGCCGAATCTAGACCTTTTTGGTACTCTTTTTTTTTTCAAGTAACTTCATTCTAACCCACTGCAACTTTAGAGGTATAGGATTTGTTGCTTCAATCTACTCTACTGCAACTTCAAGAAGATTAGACTTGTAGCTTTAATCTGCTCCCCTGTAACTTCAGGGAGATAAGACTCGTATCTTCAATCTACTTCATTGCAACTTCAGGGAGATAAGATTTGTAACTTTAATCTGCTCCACTACAACTTCAAGGAGATAAGATTTGTAACTTCAATCTGCTCAACTATAGCTTCAGGGAGATGATACTCATATCTTCAATCTGCTCCACTGCAACTTCAGGGAGATAAGATTTGTCGTTTCAATCTGTTCCACTGTAACTTTAGGGAGATAAGATTTGTAGTTTCAATCTGTTCCACTGTAACTTCAGGGAAATAAGATTTGTAGCTTTAATCTGCTCCACTGCAACTTTAAGGAGATAAGATTTGTAACTTTAATATGCTCCACTATGAATTCAGGGGGATAAGATTTGTGGCTTTAATCTGCTCCACTGTAAATTCAGGGAGATAAGATTTGCCACGGTGACTTCAGTCCATCCCACTGTAACTTTAGGGGTATAAGATTTATGGTTTCACTGATCTATTACACCGTTCTCTAAGGAACATGACCTGTAGAATCCATTTCATGGGTCTATATTTATGTCAAGCGATTAGGATGTTATGATCAGAATGAATTAAATGCTCCTAACTAGATGTGTATGAATGATATTTGCATGAATGCAGAATGTCATTTTTCAAGAATAATCCCTTTTTAATGCTTAGGTTGACATTGCTCGTTGTTCATCAAGGTTCTATTACTGACACATTACCCTGCCTTCTTGTTCCGCTGGCATCTTTGATAGAAAACCCAAAGAAATAATTACAAATTAAATTATTCCTTCCCGAACATTTCCAACTCTTAGATTTGGTTAGTTCTGACCAATGGTTCTATTTCAGGTCCTTATACTATTTAGAAAACCTTTCAGAGCAATATGCAGAAATCCTTTTACTTGAATATTATTTTCCTAGTAATCATTATTTCAACGAAAAATGCTTGAAATTGATCGTAACAATGGACAAGATTGAAATTTAATGGGAGCAGAGCTTGAAATAAATAGATTAATCAAAGATAGCAAACATTGCTAAAATAAAAAACCGAGTAAGATGAAAATAGGTGTCCCAAATATCGCAACATGAACTTTTCTGCACAAACTTATTGAAGACCATTTTGAGCCTGATAAGTGTTTAGGAGATCTAGAGTACTTTGTTGATGCCCCAATATGTAATGTTCCTCCTCCTTGTTAATTTTAAGGGGACAAGACTACCACATGCCCCATATTTGATCAAAATTTGAATTACCCTTTCCCGAGTTTTCAACTCAAAGCCCCTTTTGGTCTCAAGACGCCCTTTGCAAGCTTTTGCCTTAGCCTCTCCATCATTTTTTTAGGTGAAATATTTCTTAACTGAATTCACTATATTAGGCAAGTTTTTGCCCTCCATTTCAGTAAGAATCAGTGCTCCTCCAAAAAAGGCCTTCTTTACCATATAAGGTCCTTCCAATTCGGCATCCATTTCCCTCTAAAGTACTTTTGTATGGTCAAGATCTTTTTCAATACTAGGTCTCCCTCATGGAATTCCCTAGGATGAACATTTTTGTTATAAGCTATCATTCGTTTTTGGTACATTTAACCTTGCCAAATGGCTTTCCACCTTTTCTCATCAATCAAGTTCAATTGATCATATCGGGATTGGAGCCATTCTGTTTCGTCTAACTTCAACCCTGACAAAACTTAAAGAGAAGGAATCTCGACTTCAATGGGAAAAACCGCCTTCATTCCATAAACCAATGAGTAAGGCGTTTCCCCGGTGGAGGTCTTGATAGACGTTCGATAAGCATAAAAGGAAAATGATAACTTCTCATGCCAATCTTTATAAGTCTCAGTTATTTTTCCCACGATCTTCTTAATATTCTTATTGGCTTCTTCCACAGCACCATTTATTTTTGGGCGATATGGTGACGAGTTGTACTGTTTGATCTTGAATTGACTACAGACCTCCGCGATTGTGCTATTGTTCAAATTCAATACATTGTCAGATATAATCTTTTCTGGCATCCCATACTGACATATGATCTCTTTCTTCAAGAATTTGCTGACTACCGACTTCATAACTATAATACCCCTTAACCCTTATCTATTACTGGAACAAGGTTACGGAGCATTACCGAACATTTCAAAATAAATACGAATAATTATATAATAATGTAATATACACATCATAATTTAATCATAATGTCCATTTATTGAACCCCCGAGGCCTAAATTACATGTTAGGAACAAATAGGAACTTAATTGGAAGTCTAGAAAATTTTTCGTAAAATTTCAAAATTTTTCCTAAGTACAGGGTTTACACGCCCATGTGGTCTAGGGACACGCCCGTGTAACCCTGAACACGCCCATTCTTCAGGCCATGTCCAATCCCGTGTAACTCTCTGACTTAAACAAAAATTAAGTGTAGTTTTTACACAGCTGGAACACAAGCCCATGTGCTAGGCCATGTGCCTTACACGGCTGAGACACACGCCCGTGTCTCTGCCAGTGTGGAGATTCCTGGGCATTTTGTTTTGAAAATTTTAAAATGCAAGGGACATATAGCCCAACCATACACCTATGTGTAAGTCATGTGTCTCACACGGTTTAGTCACATGCCCGTGTGCCAGGCTATGTGGACTCAAAATGAGCCTTATGCATCAAGTTTACCAACCCTGCAAATCTTGAACCTTAAGCAACACAAAAACACAAAAAGCAAACATTCAACCAATCCAAAACACGTTCAAATATATTTTAAACATGTCTAATTAATCATCCTAAGTACTTAACCAATGTACTTTTAAAGGTATTTCACATATACTAACCAAATCAATCCAATTAAAACTCATTCAAACCAATTCCAATTTCATACAAATTTACTACTAAAACTTATCATTTGATGTCTTTAACATTTCTTATATATAACTAACCATTATCACATTACAATATTATTTACAAACATTTCTCAAAATGACAAACACAACATCCTAGGTACATGTCATTTACCAAAAAGAAATGTACTTCACCACAATGAGTTCGGGATCGACCTTGGATGTTAATTCAACGATTTAGCCTTAACCTAACCTGCGCACAGAAACAAACTGTACGCTGAGTATAAACTCAGTGCTATTTCTATAATTCGAATACTTATTAAACAACAATTTACTATATTTATATATCTAAACACACATAACAAAAATCATTCAAACAAATAATCAATTTCATAACATATCATTCATAACACTTCCAATTTTCATCTCTTACTATTTCAATCTCATAATTGATATTCAAATAATTTTTCTCAATAGGATACACATATCATTTTACTATATCAATACCCATTTCATGAACCCATTGGTTCATACATTTCAATTTCATAACTCAATTCAATATTTCAATCCAATTCATGTTCAAAATCATCCAATATCATTCATATTGCCAAATTATTTATTTAACCCTATTAACAGAACTCGAACTTTGGCGGATACACGGATTCAACCAAAACACATCAATATGGCACCCAGTGCCTCATTGGATAATTCGAAGTATTAGGTTGACACCCAGTGTCTCATTGGCCTTACCAAAGTAAGTTGGTACCCAGTACCTCATCGAATTTATCCGAAGTAATAATTGGACACCCAGTGTCTCATCGACTCGTAGTCGAAGTATCCTTGAACACTTCCAATCCTATGGCATGCCAACTATATCCTACTCAACCCGATACAGTTAATAGGGTTTCAATTTAGTTTTCAATTTCCAATCAATACACATTCAATAATCACACATATACTCATAATTTAATTCGATTCAATACAATTCAATACTAATACTCACCTCAATTCCACTTACCATAAATATATTAATAAATACGACAATTAATAATTAGTTTCGGATTATAGAAATATAAATCGCAATTCTTGAGTTACTCCTCGAAAATCTTGTCTTTTCCTTTCTTAGCCGAGGTCTCCGACTCAACGTTAGCTACGGGAATCAAACAATTAAAATTTATCAATATACTACAATTTAACATTGAATATTTCAATTTATACACAACTTTTGCCTAAATTCCAATTTAGTCCTTAAATCAAAACTAACTCTTTTTCTTCTAAACTAATTTCATATCTAATTCAATTTCCTCTTTAAACTAATTTAAACTCTCTAATTTCACCATAAAACCCTAATTTCAAAATTCTCTCAATTTAGTCCCTATTACTTAAACATTATGGTTTATTTTACAATTAAATCCCTTTTCACTTCTAACTTGGAATTCTATCAATTTAACCCCTAATACTTCAATTTATTCAACATGAACAATATCTAAAAATTCACTAAATTCTAAAATTTCAACTTAAATCAAGTAGTATTTTGTTCTAGGATTTCAAAAACATCAAAATTACAAGAAAATGGATTAAATTGACTTACTAATCACACTTTGAACCTTAAACCCTAATTTTTCTTTTTCTTTCTTCTTTCCCTCTTCTCTATTTCGTTTAATTTGTTTCTTTAATTCCTTTTTCTTTCTTTTCTTTCTTTTATTTAGTATAATAATATAATGATGTTATAATATAATATTATTTTCTTAAATAATAAGTAAATATATATGAATTACAAATGTATGTATGTATATTATTACACATGTATATTATTATTACCATACAATTGTCACAATTTGGTTTATTTACTAATTTAATCCATTCATATTTCTTTTAATCTATCATTAAACTTTCACCCTTTATTCAATTTAGTCCTTTCACCTAATTAACTTTAATTCAAGCCAATTCACCTAACCAAAACCTAAATAATCACACAACTATCTTTGTAAATATTTTTAATAAATAGTTACGAATCTGTTTCACGAAAATGAAGACTTGAAAATGTACTTTTTTTATACCTGTAAATTTTGGGTCGTTACAGTGTCATTGGCGTAAGAAGTGGCCTTTACCTACTTGGTGAAGTAATCAATGACTACGAAGATAAATCGATGCCCATTGGAAGCTTTTGACGATATCGGCCCAATGACATCCATTCCCCACATAGAGAAAGGCCGTGGAGAAGTCATAATATGAAGAGGTGAATGAAGCACATGAATTTTGTCTCCATAAATTTGGCACTTATGACATCTCTTGGCATAGCTGATACAATCCCCATTTATGGTAGACCAATAATACCCGAATCTCATGATTTGCCTGGCCATTGTAAAACCATTAGCATGTGTTTCGCAAACGCCCTCGTGGACTTCTTCCCAAATCTTCTTGGCCTCAATGGTGTCCACACATCTTAGTAGCACCTGATTCTTTCTTCTTTTATACAGGATCTCCTCATCTAAGATATAGTCATTGGCCAGTCTCCTCAGCATCCTCTTATCATGCTCGGTTGCCTGACTAGGGGTGTTCACTATTCTTTACATATGACAGTATATCATGGTTGTGACATCCTGAATTAGGGCCTAGTCGGGATAGTGGTTTCGGGACTAAAAATTTGACATAGTAAAATTTTTTATTATATTTTTATGGTATACAATTATACGGAATGATTTTGTGAAAATTTTATTCGAAAATTTTTACATTTGGACACTCAATTTGGTCAAAAGAACTAAATTATAAAAAGTCTAAAACTTGAGTTCTAGAAGCTAGAGGTGTCTAATTGCTATGAAATTTTAAATTGGAGGTCCTTATATGGTAATTAGACCATTGATTAATTTTTGGACAAAAATGGACATGAAATGGGGGAAATAGAATATTTTTAAGTTAGGGGCATTTTGGTCATTTGGTAATTAAAATAATAAAAAGGGAATTTTTCTCATCTTCAACCTTTAGCTGAAATTTACATGGAAGCCATGGCTAGGGTTTTGTTCAAGCTTTCCAAGCTCAATAATCAAGGAAAACGAGATTCAGACTTAGATCGGGAAAAAAAAGTATTTGACGATTAAGTCCTTTTTCACCATTTTTGGTATCGAGGTAAGTTCGTGTGATAATAATAATGAAACGTTATACTTGAATGTTAATGCATGATATTAAATGAATTGTAAGTACATGTGTAAATAATGTGACAGTGTGGTATGTTATGTTGTGTTAACATTATGTGATAATTATTTTATTGCTTATTATGTATGCTATGTCTAATGGTACTATTGTAAGCATGAATGATATTATGGTTGCTATCCATGATGTCACGAGCAAGTGCAATAGAGGCGCAATGTGCAAGTGAGAAAAACCCCGTTTGAACCTTAGGAATAGTTTAGGATACAAGTGACATGTCACTGGGAATTAAGAAGTCTGAACTCGTTGAGTGGTCTGGGTTCGTGATATATGTGGCATCTGAGCTCGTTGAGTGGTTCGTGTTCATAATGGATGCGATACATGTGATTGAGTTCCAAGAAATAGTCCTGTGTATCCTACCAGTGGCTAGGTAATCCTTGAGTGGTCGGATACCTGAAACTTTTGTGAGCAGCCTGTGTAGTTACACCTTGATCGATAGCTTATATGAACAAGCCCGTGAGTAGCTCCATTACGAGCGTTACATGATATGAGGTAGCTTTGGCTACGTATGTATATGTGGAACTTATGTGCAAGTTTTTCACGTATCCAATAGTATTCTGAGTGTTCAACAGGTAATGTAATGGATGATGTGACGAAAGTCCTAAGGAGAATATGTTAAAGAAGTTATGATTATATGCTGTATTACGAGTTAGTATAGATATGTACACTAAACTCATGAGTAATGCCTTGATATATGATGTTTCATGATAAAGAGGTATGTAGGTGATAAGTAAGTCAAAGGTTTTGAATGATGAATAAACTTATGTTTATGTTTATGATTATGTTTATTATGTCATCATATGATAGTTATCATGATATTGCACTAAAACAATTTTAGGCAGCAGCAGTAGTCCAACTTTAAAAATCCACCAAGAATTTTGGAAATTGAATTAGAGACTGAATAAAAAATGAAATTAAAGCTTATTGAGCCTAGTTTCACATAGAGGAAACGGTATAAGCAAAATAATTTCATATTATGAGATATTTGAATTTTTGTGATATAGGGACAAAGTGATTTCGGGCTCCCCTGTCTTAACTTTGGAAAATCACTAAAAATATTAAAAAAATAATTATGGATCAAAATTCATATTATAAATTATTAATGAATCTATTTTCAATAGAAATAGACGGGAACATTATCCAAATCCTGTACTATGAGATAATTAAGTTTTAGTAAAGAAAGGTCGAAGCTATCAAACAACAGAACAGGGGTAACTTTGAAGAATAAATTGTACTTATTGGATAATCCATAAATTCTGGAAATTTTACGGTAAGAATATATGTGAGTCTAGTTTCAGGGAAAATTAGCAAATCTTAATTTGGAGTTTCGTAGCTCTAGATATAAATAATTTAGTAACTATGACTCGAGGAAACAGTTTGACCAGAACATAAGTAAATGTGCAATTATGATTGTTTTACCTTGAGAAGCATGTTGACATATTGCTTATTATTTTCATATGGACTTACTAAGCTATAAATCTTACCCCTCTCCTTTCCATTTCTTTCAGTATTGTTAGGTTAGCTCGAGGTTGGAGATCGTTGAAGGCAGCATCACACTAACAAATTATCAAGCCGGGGTATTAATAAACCTTAAGTGTTTTCAAGTGAGTGGCATGTATAGAGACTTAGTACTTTATGATATGTGTTTCATGATTTGGCCAATTGAGTTGGATTGTAATGATTCATTTGTCTAGAGCCATGAGATTTAGCTTATATTTGATCATTGGGTTGTAAACCTAATTGATTCTGCATGACTGTTCTAATGTCTTGATGATGTGCATGTTGTGATGGCTTGCTATCGGTGGATGTATGATATGGCATGCATATTTGATGGATGAATTTTTATCAATATATGTGACAATATTCTTAGTATAAAATTGTAAATTTAGTGTAAGTTAATGATGTTAATGAAGAATGAAATTGGTGTAGAATGCCTCAAAGAAACGTGTTAATGTGAGTGTGTGCTATTTGACATTAAGGATATGAATTAGACATAACTATGAATGCTAGATGATTAAGTTGAGAATATTAGCATGAAAATAACCATGGTATAAGGGTATAAGTGGTAATGAAGATGACAACGCCAAATGAATATGGTTTGGTATGTCTAGACTTGTTATAAAATGAGTATGAGAAATACAAGTATGATGACATGTCAAATGCTATGTTTATGGCCCAATCGAAGATGTTTAATCATTGAATGGATGCCATGTTCACTACAAGGAAATAGGACTTTAGCGGCGTTTTTAGTGGCGTTTGAACCAAAAACGCCACAAAGATTATACATTAGCGACGTTTTCTTAAACGCCATAAAAAACTGAACAATAGTGGCATTTTTGGCCCAAATGCCACTAAAAACTGATGAATAACGGCGTTTTTATGTAAAACGCCACTAAAAACTGAGCAATAGTTGCGTTTTTGGTCTAAACACCGCAAAATGTTGAGCAGCCATTTTTTAGTAGGGTAACCGACACTCGTTTTGATTTGATCTGATTTAATTTTCATATTATTTTCTTATTTTTGTTTTGAATTCGATTTAATTATTTTGGTATTTGAAACTAACTTTATAAAAAAATATAAACTACACCATTCACTTAGCTATGAGAAAGTTTCATTTTAGTTACTTAATTATGAAAAGTTACAAATTGATAACTAAACTATTTAAAAGTTTTCATTTAAGTTACCAAGCTGTTAAAATCGACGTTGTATGCATGGCTTTCTCTAAACCCTTGAATCCTAAACATTAAACCCTATACCTTAAATTTTAAAACATAAACCCTAAACACTAATCCATAAACTCTAAAAAAATCATATAGATGTTGATGTATATATACATAGATATTAATGTAAAAGCTTAAGTTTATAATAAATTGTGGAAGCAATACTTAATATTGATTAAATTTTTTTTTGGGTTTAGGGTTTAATATTTAAGGTTTAAGGCCTATGGTTTAGGGTTCAATGGTAGAATATATTTTAAGTTTATGGTTTAGGGTTCAATGGTATAGTATGTTAAGTTTATGGTATGGGTTGGGTTTGTTATCTTGGGTTTGGGGTATAGTGTTTTAAATTAGTTTGCTGTTTGGGGTTTGGTGTTTTAAAATACTTAGGGTTTAGGGTCTTAGTGTTCAAGGTTTTAAGGGTTAGTGTATAGGGTTTAAGGGTTAATTAATTAAATGATGTTCTGGTTGAATCTAGGTTTTGGAGTGCTCGGAGTGTGGTTTAATTAAATACTTGATCTCATGTTTATACATATATTTATGATGTATATATGTTTATATTCCCAGATAATTACGCAAGATTTAGTATTACGAAATTTGATGAGGTGGTTCCTAAAATTATTGAATACGAAATTTTAACATGAAATTCTTAAACTTGAATCAATTTTAAAAATAAAATAAAATAAATTTAGTATTTTTATTTTATAAATTAAATTCTAATTATAAAATTCTTGCACACTTTAAAATTTATAGCCTCATGATTAAATATTGAATTTGAATTTATAATTTCAAAATCTAAAAAATAATATGTGTTTAATAAGGTATTAATTTTCGAGTATTACAAGGTGCTATAACTTTCTTTGCATGTAATGGATTCTCGAAATTAAACTCGTCTTACTTTAATTTTAAGATGTAGATAATAATGATCTCTTAAAAGAATTTTTTTTAAAATTTTATTTTATGAAAGGTAATTTTAAAATTATTGGTCACACCTAGTTAAAAATATTTTTAATAAAAACCTAATGTTTTAAAAATTTTCATTTTTTCTCAAGGTTGTCAAGTTCATTTTTATCAAAAATGGTTTTGAATATATATTTTTTATTTCAATTAATTTCATGTTTTACATGATTATTAGAAATTATTTTAAATTGATTTACCTAAAATTTAAACATTAAATATTTAAATAATAATTATTCAATATAATTAAAATTTTTTCAAATTAGATATATTGTTTGAAAGAAAAAAAACTTAGTTTAAAATTTATTTCTATCAAATGCATTAGTGGCGTTTTTGTCAAAAACGCAGCAAAAAAATTTTCACTTTAGCCAAAACAGCGTCGTTTTATGTTGCGTCTCCAGAGGCAGTAGCGGCATTTTTTTAAAAATGCCACTAAAGATTGAGAATTAGCTGCGCTTTTGTAAAAACGCTGCAAAAGATTGAGATTTAGCGGCACTTTTGTAAAAATGCCGCTAAAAGTTTAATTAAAACGACGATGTTTCTTTTGCGATTTAGTGACGTCATTACCTTTAACAAAACGACACCGTTTTTGTTTCATCCTTTTCATCCCCAATGCATGCCCGAAAACCCTTATTTTCCCCCAAATCAAAATTTCCCCTAAACCCTAAATTTCCCCAAAATCAAACCCATTTGTCGTCTCCCTTTCTGTTTTCGTTCCATAGGTTTCATTTCATTTCGATTTCAAATCAAAGCCGAAGCTGCTTGTTTCATTTCGATTTCATTTCTATTATTTTTTATGTTACTAAAGAACAGGGCTTTAATTTTATAGAAACCACTTCCAAATTTCATTTGTTTGCTTTGCCCTCTGTCTATCACATTGTTATTTGGTCTGGTGTATTTGCTTGTTTTGAGAGTGTTCATGGCTGATGTTAATCACCATAAACATGGTACTTTAAGGTATGTATTCGTTTATCTTCATGTTATCTCATTTGGGTTTTTCTTTTTTTATTTGATTGGTGGCATATGAGTTCTCTGTTTTCCACTACATGTTAAATCATTTGGGTTTTTCTTTTCTTTTTTTCTATTTTTTTCCCTTTTCCTGATGTTTATTGAAATCTAGCATCTTGTTTGTTTTTTTGTTCTTCATGTTATTTCATATTATTTTAAGGATCAGTAATGGCTTTCGTACCTGTTTCCTTGGTGTTGTAGGTGATTCAAGGGCAGGCATAGAAAACCCATTCGAGTGGCTGTTTTCTAGCAGTTTCGCATCAAATTATCAAATTAAGGTATGTACTGATGATGATAATCAAGCAAACCCAAATTTAAGTTTTGTAGAAAATGGGTTTGAAAGCAAGAACTGTTTGAATGTAAAATCACAACTAATGTAGGATATTAGTACTTAACCCTAAAATGGATTTCATTGTCACCAATTTCAGCAGTAAACTGTTGAACTTATCATTTTTCCATAATCAAAAACCTGAACCCTTATATCGAAGTGTTGGCTGATCTGTAATATTGTGCAATTGTTTTAACATTGCATCCAACCTGTTGCAGTAAATGAGAAATAGCTGTAGGTAATGTAATGTGTAACGCCCCAAATTTTTGGGAATTCTGAAAAAAAAAAGAAAAAGTTTGTAAAATTAAAAATTCTATGTTCTGCTTGTTAAGTGTAGGTTTAATTGTGATAGTGGGCCTCTAGAAGGCCCAAGCTTAGGATAACCCGATAGTTTTAATTAATTTTAATTCCATTAGAGAAAGGGGTTCTGGTAAATTGGGTTTTGAGGAATTAATTGTGTAAAATAGATCACAAGGAAGCAAGTGGTGAAGTGGCATGTGACGCCACAGAGAAGGCTATAAGTGGCGTGTGGAAGCTAGGGAGGACCCAGGTTCAAGTCACAATGATAGCAAATCAAGGGATTAATTTTTATGAACAGAAAAGGTAAGTGTGGAACTGAAGTAAAAGTCTGTCAGGAGGAGTTTGAGTTGCTCAGAAGATTGAGTAAGGAGGGGATAAGGGAGAGGATTTAGGAGCTGATCAAGGAGGATGGTGTTGGCCGAATAGTGGACTTTTGAGGAGCAAGAGTTGGCCGGCCAAGGGTTTCTTTAGGGGGTAAATTTTGGCTAGGTAAAAAGCTAGGTATAAATTCGGCATTTGGGAGTGTTGTGCCGTTTTTCTCTTTTCTGACCATTCTTCCTTCTTTTCCTTTCTTTTCTTTTCTTTTCTTTTTTTCTCCATCTATCTTCCTTCTTCTTTCCCCATAGCCGAATCCTTCCATTATTCTATTCATCTCCACGTTCTTATCATTGTTCTTAAGCCTTATATACAAGAGCCGAAATCCCGAAAGCTTGATTCTTTTTGTGCCGTTTTCTTATAACCAAAACCACATCTCTTCTCTTCATCATTTGTGGCCGATTCACCAGCCCTCTAAAACCTCAAGTTTTGACGACAAGACCATAGCAAAACCCTCTCGTTTTACCTTTCTAAACACAAGTTGCAAAAAGCCGAAAACCCCACATTAAAAGGGACTTGGCCGAATACTGAAGTCACTGAAAGATCGACTTTTGTTATCATCTGAGGGCTTAGATCTACATTGGGATCGAGTGGTAAACTCATTGGAATCATTCACTAAGGAATCGGTGGTAAGTCTTCTCCAAAACTTAGTCTTCTTACATATTTTAGGAAAAGCCGAAATCCCTAAAAGTTAGGGAGATTGTCGATTTGGACTTGTAACCCTGAGGGGTCGTAATAACTATTTTGTTTTGGTAATAGCGTGAGTTAGAGGCGGTTGATCAAGGGCTTGGACAGGTGGAATGATCGGATCTTTAGAGTTAACCATAGTTCGGCAGTAAGGTAAGAGCAATAAGGGTTTTAGGCATGTTTGGCCGAATGTGGTTAGGGACTATATACTCAATTTTATTTCGATATTTGGAGTAATATTAAGTGATTCGATTGTAGGCAGTTCATGTGTAGATCTCGTCGAGGAAATCCCAAAAATAGGTTTGTAGCTGACACCCTCTCATAGGCTAGATCGGCAAAAGCCGAAAAACCGAAATGTCGAAAAGCCGGTATTTTGGGCACTTGCGAGTGTGCGAATGCTCGTAAGACGTATGGGTAATTATTACTGGTAATCGAAAGTGATAAAACTGCAGTACGCGCGATTTCGTGCGTTTTGATATTTTGGGCTTAATGGGCCAAAACTGGGTTAATGGGCCAACGGGCCCAATTCGGTAAGAACACTCGGTAAGTGTTTCTAGCTAAACGTAATGGCTGCGATATGCATGGTAACCTTAGAAATAGTTAGATGTACTATTATACCCCTATGTATGCAAAATTACCATAATACCCCTATGTATGCAAAATTACCATAATACCCCTATGTATGCAAAATGACCTTTATACCCCTAGAGTTAATTTTGTCTGAAAAGCATGATGAATTAAATCTATATGATGTGTGCCATGAATGTATATCTGTTGCATGGGGACATGGGCTATATTATGGAGGAAGCGTCCTGGTGGCTATGCCACAAATTATCTGTTCTGGTGGCCCTGCCACATATATCTGTTCTGGTGGCACTGCCACAAAATATCTGTATCTGGTGACTCTGTCACATTTTCTGTATCTGGCAGCCATGCTGCATATTTCTGTGGCGTGTAGCGGTTGGGTGGGTCGAGTAGTCTCCCCACATGGTGAAAGGATGGTATGGGGTGCACATGGTTGGATATGGTTGGGTTTTTGCATAAGCATGATATATCTGTTCTGATCTGTTCTGGGCCTATGGGCTTTATTCTGAAATCTGTTCTGGGCTGAGGCCAACTTGTTTTAATTCTGTGGGTTGAGCTGATATGGGCTATGGTTGGGTTAATTTTACACACTGAGTTTCCCCAAACTCATCCCCTATTTTTATCCATGCAGGTAATCCCCAACCATAGTGGGCTTGGAGCTGCGAGGGATTCGGAGTGGCCACTCGTTCTGTAATACGAATTTCTTCTGGTGATTTGGACTTCAATTTTCTTTACTTTGGTGATTTGGGTTTTGTTATGTAATAAGGCCGCTTATGATTATTTTTATTTGGGTTTTGATCTATAACTTATCATGATGATCTTAAATTATATTAACTATCAAATGGGCTAGATCTAGGGTTCGTTTTCAAAAACATTAAGTGATTTCAAAATAACACGATTACAAGTAAGACTTCCGCTAAGCAAACGTTTTCAAACTTAATCACTTTATTAAGATGGACTTAACCAAATGGTTTTCTCACAATTATACGAGATGTTAGAGTGTGGCAATGGCGGTGTGCATGTCTAGGATTGGATCCAAAGGGAGCTTGGTACTTAAGCAGTCCGACAGACTCACCTCCTCTTTTTCTGGTTTCCTACCTGGTGCACAGCTCTCATTCACTTTAACCTATATTAAAAGTATCTTTTACATCACCAACTAAGTTTTTCCAAACTAAGTAATACGGAATGTTTTCTACGCATCAATGTGGCGCACCGGATCCGGTCATAACGTCTAGGCCAGGTTTGGGGTGTTACATAATGGAACTCGACAGTTGGGCAATGGGCCTCATTCATATACATAGGCATCAAGTACATATTAGGCCTGTATTATTATGTTTTAAGACCAATCTTTTTATACTTACTAGTTACCACTTGGAAACACTGAAAATCAAAGAGAAATAGGTATGAGTTAAAAGGGATGAAAGACATGTTGGGTCAATTCTTAGTAACACCTTAAGTTCCTCCAATCTTATATATTTTAAGATGAGATTACGATAATTGACTCATTTTACATTTCTCAAATCTTACATCTCATCATCTCTTTATAATCTGATTTCGGGTGGAATCTTAAATTTTAGATGAAAATATCATTTATCTTTATAGTATGTGTTTGTTGCATTGATTGTTAAAAGTGTTTTTTTTATATGACTAACTACATTTATATATACAAAGTAAGTTTTTTGCTTAATTACTTTTACATTTTTTGTTCTGTGTATTGAATCTAATTTGATAAAGCAATGCATTCCAGGGAGCAATTGAAAAAATTATCAGCCATTCAGATTGATAATTTTTGTATCAGTTTGTTAGCAGCCTTATCAAGTATGAAATGCCTATCTGTTACTTCTTGCACATTACAGGTTGGTTATATAATTCCTTCTTGTTTGGGTTATTCTGTCAAGCTTTACGTAGACACTGTTCAATATTACTATATTAACTAATGTACTAAACTTCATGATACCGATTGCCTGTTACCAAATTAATATATCATAGTATTTGAATTAATTTTGTACAAAAATATTTTTTGGACTGCTTTTAACCAAAACCTAATGTTGAAAGTGTGAGTTAAAGTGAAATTTAAGTGACTAATATTTGGTGGTACTGGAAGTAAACAAACCTGCCACGCCCTCACTTGCACCTTGAAACCTAGTAGCAAAATCAAATGTTTCTCTAACAGGCATATGTTCGACAACTATAGTCGAGTAGAATAAAGCTAACTCAAATTGAACAAGAACTTCAGAGGGCACGATCTCAGGTTTTTATTTTTTCTTTATTATATTGATTACGATTTATATATATTTATTGTTTGGAGTTAAATCTGTTTGGACCAGATGATAGCAGTTAAATTTGTTTTTGGATGAATTAAGCAAGTTGAGAAGTAAAAAACTTTGGTTGATGAAAGTTTATCATATATACCTTTCTCGGCCTTCAGATTAAAATCGACAGTAATGTTTTGAATTATAAAGTGCTTAACAAATATGAAGTGATGTGATTAAGTGAACTTATGAATGAATTATTGGAATGTACTATATGTGTATGAGTTATGTTAATATTGACTTATTCTGCTTATTATGCATATTGAAGTGACTCAATTGGTTTGTGTGATAGCTATAACATTGCATTCTTACTTTTCTTGAGTCATGGATAATATCTCATTGGATCAAGGTAGGCTTAATGAATTTTCCATTAGATCTTACTAAGCACTATTACACATTGTTGTTTTTGTGTGGAGATTTTGAGACTTGGATTATCCTTTGGGACATCACATCATTGTGAGGCTAGAAGAGTATGAAACTAACTTAATGTAACATCTCCTAACCCCAAACCGTTGCCAGAATAGGGTTACGAGTCATTACCGAACATATTGGTTAATTTACAAACAATTAATGAGTAAACAACAAACATATTTAAATTAAATCATTAAGTCTCTTTTATGAACCCTTGAGGCTTAAATCACGTATTATAAATGAATAGGGACTTATTCAAGTACTCCGAAATTTTTATTTTTTTCGTAATATAATTATTTTTTTATTTTTTTGTTTATTTTATTATTATTATTTAAAAAAACTCAATATAACCCTTTTAGAAACATCTAACCTTCCCTGCAATTTCAAATTTGCAACCAATTCAACACAAACAACAACTCAATAAACACAATCTTCATCCAAATCACATTTGTTTTGTAACAATATCACTATTCTTTATTTTCTCTAACATTATATCCATTCATACTTTTAAGTAGTATTTAAACATCTTAGTTAATTTCCATTCATATCATATATCAACTTATATTAACTTAACTAATATATTCATGAGTTAATACAAAACATAGTCATATAAGCTCCTATACATGCCATATAAACCATTTAAAGTATTTATAACAAAATCTACTGGAAAATCGAGATAGTGTGACTTGAGTGTGATGATTCGATCCTCTGACCCTCCTATTAATCTACAAAGAGCAATAAACATTACAAGTAAGCTGACTATAGCTTAGTAGGTTCGTCAGCTTTAACTTTAAATCTTACCAAATATTAGTTTTCCAAAATTCAAATCATATGGACATTTCAAGTAAGTTACTTTCATCCTGTATGTCATAAACTTATTTAAAAAATTTTTACTTAATTGAGCTCAATAATAATAATGATAACATTACTTACATTTATTTTTCCACATGTTACATTTACAACTTACCAACTTGTCCATTCAAGGAATGGCTTCCGGATTTGAGTACATCGTAATCTGAAGCCCGAAGTCTAGCTGAAGCACATAAGTGCTAAACGGAAGCCCGAAGGCTAACTGAAGCACACAAGTGCTAAACGGAAGCCTGAAGGCTGACTGAAGCACACAAGTGCTAAACGGAAGCCCGAAGGCTAACTGAAGCTCATTAGAGCTGAACTGAAACCCCAAAAGGGTTAACTGAAACTCATATGAGTTAACGGAAGCTCGTAAGAGCTAAACGGAAAGTAAACACGATAATTCGCAACAAATGCTGAATCTCAGTTTACTTGGGTAATTTACCGTCAATTCATCTTTTCCAATGAACGATCATACTCATTTCCTGCGTTCCGTTCCTCCAAAATACTCAGTTCAATTTCGTAACTTTTGTACATAATTTACTTATTTTCAACAGTTAACATACATAAATATTAATCACCATTCATAAAATAATATTGAAATTTAATAATTTAACTGTACGTACTTACCCGGAACAATTTGTAGTAGTTGTAGTAGTTGTAGAGATTTTTGTAACTATTTCAGAAATTTCTCTTTTCCTCGTTTATCCTCGATTTCTTGATCTATAATATAAAATTTTTCTATTTATTCATTAGTATTTATTCAAATTCTACTCTAATTTACAGCTTATGCACTTTAATTTTTGAAATTGTACTTTTACCCCAAATTTATAATTTTTACAATTTAGTCCCTGCTCAATTAGCCCTCCAATTGAACTAATTTTTCTCAATTAACACTTTATTATATTACTTTAAATTACTTCATAACCTTTTTAAATTATAATTTCAGCATTAGACCATAATTCCAAAATTTTTCACAATTAGGTCTAAAAAATCAATTTCCACTAAAATTGCTTAATAAAATCATCATATAATAAGATTAAAACTTCAAATCCATGCTAAATCATCATAAAATTACATAAATTATTCATGGAAACTTTCAATTTCACTCATAGAATAAAAAACAAATGAATTTAATAGTAGGACCTAGTTGTAAAAGTCTTAAAAACACAAAAATTACAAAGAAAAAGCAAGAATTAAACTCACATGATGCAAAAATATGAAAAACCAGCTTGTTCCAGGCCTCCTATGGCATTTTTCGCTGATAAGAAAGAAGAAAAATGAAGAAAAACCTAGATAATTCCAATTTAGTCCTAACTTTATTTAGTTAATCTTGATAATATTCTAATTTTCCCTTATTTCACTAATTTTCTGACTTTTTCTCAGCTATTGCGGTCCAAAATATCTCCCTTGGGAAAATTTTCTCTTTAGGTCATTTCTCATTAGACACTTAATCACTTTCACAAGTTTTACACCTTTACAATTTAGTCTTTTTATTTAATTAACCACCCAAACGATAAAATTTTCTAACAAAATTTTAACATCATATTAATAACACTCCATAAATATTTATAAAATTATTTTCGGCTCTGTTTTAAGAGATTGAGGTCTCAATACCTCGTTTTCAACTTAATTTATTTAATAATTTCTCTTTAAATTTTAATTTCTCCTATTTAAAATATTTCTAACATCTCTCTCACTTCTAAATATTATTTTATTTTAATTTCCTAATGCCGGTCGTCGGATTTAGTGATCTCGAATTACTATTCTGACACCACTGAAATTGCTGTTACACTTATTTATAATCAATGACTCTAATGGCACATATTAAAGACTCAATATACTTTGTAAATATGTCAGTTTCATGCCTACTTGAAAACTTACCTTATGGTGTAATTGATGATTTGGTCCTCGTGATTGTAATGTATATATATATCAATATGCATATGTATACATATATCAATATGCATATATCTTGGGTTGTTTATTTGATCTAGAACTCATATATATTTGTTAATATTGACATGTGGTCAAGAATTCTGGGTTTACGTCTGCTGCATCGCCTTCGGTAGTCCTCGGCATCGTCATCGACAGCCCTCTGCTACATTTCCGTCGTCATCCCTAGCTACATCTCCGTCGGCATCCCTCTGCTGCTTCTCTAGTTTTCTGCCATCCAATTTGCTTAGCTTCAATCCACATTGACTTAGGTAAGGTTTTGGGTCCTACATTGTGGTAATTGCTATTAATTATTCCTCATTAATATTAATCCACATTGTTAATATTAAGCTTCTTTTTTTGTTGGTAGTAATACTTAAATTATTCCTCGTTACTCAAATACCTCAAAATATTAAATCGGTTAAAATTTTTTTAGTCAACTATAACATTTCACGTGATATACACTTAAAAAGTATATTTTAAATTCTTTCATTTTTCATTTTTCTTTTACGCCATTTCTTTTGTATTTCTTTTTCATTAATTACATATAGATATTGCTAACCCAACCAAATTATTTTTTCACTTTAAATTTATAAATTTAACAATTTATTATTCTCAAATTTTGCAGCATTGCTAACCCAACCAAATTATTTTTTGTCTAAATTTATAATCCAAATATATAGCTTATAATTAAAAAATAATATAATATATATAGAGAGAGAGAGAGAAAGAGAGAAAGAGAACAAACATGCAAAATCTCTTGAATTGATAAAAATGATAATGAGTATTCTCTATTTTTCTATTTTTTTTCATAGAGACTTTTTTTATTATTAGTAAAAAATTATCATTTATAAGTAAGAATTCTAATTTCACTAAAAGTATTTGGTTAAGAAAACTTATTTGATAATGTTAAGAAAATTCATTTGATAATAATAAAAAAGTTATTTTTATTTCAAATGTACACTAAGTTAATTTATGTTCTGAATTATAATTTGGATGCATTTCTTACCCTTTTGGAAACATTTAAAAAAATTATTCAATTAACATCAAAGTTGTAAATAATTTATTTCTAGATTTGCCTTATAATTTATTTGTTTAATTATCTTTTGCTCAGCCATAGTTTATATTCATAGTAAATTTCTATTTGATTAGTGGGCATATGCTTCACCATCATTGGTGAATAGAAAAGTATTCTCATAAATAACACGAACCTTAACACTTTTATAATCTGTTATAATCTCAACTAACTACTCAATCTTATTATTTAAATTTATTTTAATATAAAAATCAAATTACTATTCTTTTTTCCAAAAAAAATGATTTAAAAGCTTTTTAAAATGACAAGTTACTTTTTGCTACTCATCAAATTTTATCCCATGCCTTGTATATATTTCTAATAATAAGCAGAACTGTCAAAGTAATACATCATATTTATTAATTTTTTATATTAATAATGTTTGATTTTAATATTTAATATTTTTAAATGTTTTTAAAACTTATAAATATTTTTTATCAATATAATAATATTATCCAAATCCCATCTCAAGATAAGTTTTTAAATATGATTTAATTAAAATAAATTGTTTAAAGGGAAATGATATTTATCTTAATGTTAAATATATATCATATCATAACTTACATAATTTACATAACTTATATAACTTATATAAATATAATTTACATAACTTACATAACTTAGATAAATATATAACTAACATAACTTACATAAATATATATCATATCATAACTTACATAACTTACATAACTTATATAACTTAGATAAATATATAACTTACATAACTTACATAAATATATATCATATCATAACTTACTTAACTTACATAATACATAAATATATACTTGAAAATCCCACAACTTACCTGAATTAGTTTACACCCATTAGATACTTGATACTTGATACTTGATAGGTATTATCTATTTTAGTACAATGACATGATTTAAATCAATTGAGAACATTTAAGTAACTGTAATATATTGTCAACTTTAGATTTCAAGAACTACGAAATGGATAGGAGTTGGATGAATTTGTCAAGGGTAAGCAACGCCTATCGAAATGCAGTACAAACTTTTCTAAATTTTTCATTTCAAAATGCAAGCCGAGAGAATATGATTCTTTGCCCGTGTAAGAGGTGTGGCAACATCAATTGGCATTTTCGTGAAGTTGTCTACGAACATCTAATTGTTGATGGCTTTAGTCGGGGGTATAAAAAATGGATTTTCTATGGAGAGTGTACATCTAGTGGAACTTCTTCAACGATTAATCCGGCTTATCCTGATACTGCTTACCATCAGTATGTTAGACAAGATGACATGGAAGGTATGTTGCGGGATGCATTTAATATGCACAGTCATGGTGAGCAATCGTTTCCACCGGACTTTATTGCATCCAATGATTGTAATATTGGTGGAAATGTTTTTTGCGAAACGGGAACAAGTGCACCTGATGAGGAGCCAAATGAAGAAGCGTCGAAGTTCTACAATTTACTTAATGAAATGAACGAAGAACTTTACGAGGGATCAAAATATTTGAAATTGTCCTTCTGCATTCGTCTATTTCACTTAAAATGTTTGGGAGGGTAGACTGGAAACTCTTTTACAATGCTGTTAGAGTTTCTGAGCGAGATTTTTCGTTTCCAAAAATTCCCCAGTCTTGTCAAGATAAGAAGAGACTAATAAAAGATTTTGGCCTTGGGTACGATAAAATTCATAGTTGCCCAAATGACTGCATGTTATACTGGGGTGATCAGAAAAACCAACAGTCTTGTCATGTGTGCGGTAAGTCTTGTTGGATGAATAGGAATACAGAAGATGTGAATGCGGATGGAGGTGGCGCACAGTTAAGAAAGAAGCCAGTCAAGGTTTTGCGATATTTTCCTCTAATACCAAGACTTCAAAGGCTTTTCATGTCGTTAAAGACAGCCGATTCTATGAGGTGGCATAATGATGAACGGACCGATGATGGATTATTAAGGCATCCTGCTGATTCTTTAGCTTGGAAATCGTTTGACAGTAAATTTTCAAGCTTTGCAAGTGATTCTCGGAATGTGAGGCTTGGGCTAGCAGCTGACGGCTTTAATCCTTTTAAAATCATGAGTACTTCCTACAGTATTTAGCCTGTAGTGCTTGTTCCTTACAATTTGCCTCCATGGATTTGCATGAAGCAATCTTCTTTTATATTATCTATGATTATCCCTGGAGAGAAAGGTCCTGGAAATGATATCAACATTTATTTGCAGCCACTTATTAATGAGTTAAAATAATTATGGTCGAGGGTTGAGACATATGATGTTTTAAGAAAGGAGAACTTCAATTTACGTCCAGCTTTTTTGTGGAAAATTAATAATTTCCCGTCTTATGCCAATTTATCTAGTTGGAGTACCAAATGACGTTATGATTGTCCTTGTTGTGCTGCGCAAACATGTTCGAAATGGTTATATAATGGGAAGAAGTTTTGTTATATGGGGCATCATTGGTGGTTGGATGGAAATCATAGATTTAGATTTCATAGGACTTTATTTGACGGTACTGAAGAGTTTAGAGAAGCTCCTGAGCAGACTATTGGATCTGAAATCTTGTTCATGTTAAAAGATATGTATTTCAGTTATGGGAAGATGAATCAACCATCCAACATACAAACAAGGAGAAGATCGAGGGTGAATCTGATGATGGATCTGATGAAGAGGATGATCCTAATGAGGCAGACGTGTGGAAAAAAAGAAGTATTTTTTTAGTTGCCTTATTGGGAGCATCACATTTTACGACACAATCTTGATGTCATGTATATTGAGAAGAATGTTTGCGAGAACATCATCGGGACAATTTTGAATGTCGATAGAAAATCAAAAGACAATCTTCAGAGTTGACTTGATTTAGTTGACATGGAAATTCGGCGTGATCTTCATCCCCAAGTACTTCCAAATGAGAAATATCGGTTGCCGCATCCAATTTTTGCAATGTCGAAGGAAGAGAAAGAAGTGTTCTACACGGTGTTGAAGGATATAAAGGTTTCAGATGCGTATGCATCAAATACATCTCGATGTGTGAGTCTTAAAGATCGAAGACTATATTCTTTAAAATCACATGATTATCATATCTTGATGCAAGATTTACTTCCACTTGCTTTACGGTACTGTATGTCAAAAAAGATTACGTCCTGTATAATTGAACTTTTGAATATAATGAAAGCTATTTGTGGCAAAGTTTTGGATGTTGAAGAACTTGAGAAAGTAAAGGATCGAGCCGCTTTGACTTTAAGCAATTTGGAGAAGATCTTTCCACCTTCCTTCTTCACTATTATGGTGCACTTGGTAATCCATCTCCCTCGTGAAGCAATAATTGGAGGATCGGTTTTCTATCGATTGATGTATCCTATAGAAAGGTGCTAATTTATTTGTAAAGTATTCATTCATTCACCTTTATACATTTAGTTACAACTTTTGATAATGTTGTATATCGTGTTTAGGTTCCTAAGCAAATTGAAGTCTTATTGTTGAAATAAGCATTATCCAAAAGGATCAATTGCTGAAGCTACTTGGCAGAGGAGTGTATGACCTTCTGTTCTAGATATTTAGAAGATGTTGAAACAAGATTGAATAGATTAAGTAGAAATGCTGGGCTCAATGATCCCAACTTTACCGAAACTTATTTATTTCAAAGTTATGGAGAACCAATCGGGAAAGTTGAAATTGCAGAATTAGATGAAAGATCTTGGGTACAAGCACATAGATATGTTCTTTTTCACCATGATTCAATTGAACCGTTACGCAAGTAAGTTCTAGAATATGATAAATATTCATATTTTTTATTTGTTTATTTTCTAACCAATTAAACCTCTTTTTTAACATAGTGAGTACAAACAAATCTTGAAATCTCATTCACGCTCCTGCAAATTACAACAACGGGAGATTAATAAGTTATTCATAGAATCTTTCCATGAATGTTTAAGCCAAACGGTATGCAACTCAACCTTTTATTGACAAATAATAATGTTTTATCATAACATTTATAATTACTCAATTTACTTTCGATTCAATAGGCTTGGAGTGGGAAGGACGTTAATGACGAAGTTAAATGGCTTTCCCAAGTCCCGAATAAAGTAGTAAAAAGATATAGTGCATTCATCATCAATGGATTCAGATTTCATACAAAATATAGTGAGAGATTGATAAAAACTCAAAATTGTGGAATAGTTGTTAATTCTTCAATTACAAGTTATGCTAGTGCTAGGGACAGTAATCCCGTTGAGGGAAATGTGGAGTATTACGGACTTCTTACTGATATTATTGAGTTAGATTAGTATGGAAAATGGAAAGTTGTCTTATTTCAAACTGATTGGGTTGATGTTAATACTGCTCGTGAAATTAAAAACGATCAATTTGGTTTTACAATGGTTAATTTCTCTCGATTGATTCACACTGGAGAACAATTGATAGATGAGCCGTATGTATTTCACTTCTCAAGTGAAACAAGTTTTTTACTCGAAAGATCCAACTGATGAGGGTTGGTACGTTGTACTCCGAAACACCCCTAGAGACTTGTTTGACATGGGCAATGGAAGTAGAGATGACATCGTCGAAAGATCAGAAACTTTGCCTTTTCCAAAACAAAACTTAAATGAAAATATCCCTAGTACTAGTACACAATTTCAATGGGTTCGTCAAGATGTGGATGAAGATATTTACGAATTATGATGTAATAAGATTTTACGATTTTTTAATTATATGTAATATTATAATTTTAATCTTGCTGATATTATATAATTTAACTATTTTATATGTACTATTATTGTTGTAATCTGTTACTAAAATTTCAACTATTTTATGTGTATTGCAGGAAAAATCCGTAGAAGAAGATTACGAGATTTAAGTATTGTCCAGAATACTCCAAATTCGGAAGATGCAAATAGTGAATAGCAGACAGTTATTGGATCTTCGAATGTGCCGGAGACACTTGACGAGCCTGCAGAATTTCAAAGTAATGTTAAGTTTATTTTACATGTGTGTTGACTTTTATTATTGATTTATTTTTCATTTTTAATATAAATAATATCATATCATTTTTCAGCTGAAAGTGGTGGGAGGCGCAGAGGTCGAGGACGTACGCTACTTAAAGATTTATACTACTTAAATCCTGTCGAGCGTGTCAAAGTAAGTAGAAATAGTCATGGTCAGCCTGTTGGATCTGAAGCTCAACTTTTAGCGGGCTATTTGGGCATTATAGCACGAAATGCCAATATGTTGCCCATCAACTACAAATCATGGCATCACATGCCTGATAGCAACAAAAATCAAGCTCTCGATAATATTAAGGTAACAAAACATCTAATTGTTATTTCTAATACTTTGGTTTAAGTTTCATTTATATTTACATTCTAAACTTGTGTTTTTTTAGGAGAGATTTGCTTTAGAGGTCTCGGATGACTATATCAAGAAGGCATTGGGTAAAAAATGGAGAGACCATAAAAGCACTTTGAAAAAACAATATTTTAAAAAAGACATAAGCCTCGAAGAAAAATTGCTAAATGTCCCACCGGGAATGCTGAGGTACCAATGGGAAGATGCGGTTAGATTATGAAATTCAAAGAAAAGAGAGGTATTACGTACTTCCGAATTCTTATAAATTTTTCGGTATATAGTGTTTACTATATACATAATAATAATTACATTATGTAGGACCATGAGCGAATTGGAACAAGCAGCAGGCAAAAGTAAAAATTCACGCATACGGTAGGGTCGAGAAGTTTCGCTTCGTAGCTGAGGCCGAGGTATTATGAATTTATTAATTCTATCAAATATTAATGACTTTCTACTATTAAATAATATTTTTACTACTATATTGTAGGAAGTCTTGTCTGGTCAAAAAGTTGGACGCCTTCAGCTTTTTGAGATTACGCATAAGAAGAAAGATGGATCTCCTATGACATCCGAAGCTGGACAAATTATGGTATATTTACTTAATAAAATTTGATTTATTATAAATAATTATAATGTTTAATTATAATGGTTTAATTCGTCGTTAGTAGCTTTAAATAATGTTAAGTTATGATGCATTCCTTTTTATAATATATTTCGTTTCTAACTCTTTAATTGATTTATTAGGAGAAACTAAAGGAGAAGAAGGAGGTGTATGAAACGATTGCTTCGACTGATAGTTCTATTAATCTTGAGAACATTGTTAACAAAATTATTACTGAAGTTTTGGGTTCTGAAAGGTATGGTCGGGTTCGATTTCAAGGATCTGGTGTTACCCCGACCCAATATTTTGGATCCGGCTCCCAGCAATACATGCCTTCCTAGAGTCAATCTCAAGCTGAAGTTCAGAGGTTAAGAGACCAGATAGCTCAGATGCAAGCGAGCACAGTTGAGCAAATTGCCGAGGTTGAAAGAAAATATGAAGAACTCCGGCAACAACTTAGAGCGGATGCAGTAGAGAGGGAGGCAGAGGCAGAGGCAGCAGCGATGGCAGTAGAGTAGAGCAGAAAGTACGATGAGCTCCAGCTACAGCTTCAGCATAAGATGAAGATGTTTCAACAGTCACAAAAGACGCCATCTTAGACATTTGTTTTCTCCTTTTAAGAATATTTTTAACATTGTCACATTTAACATTATTGTAAGAATATTTTGAGTTACTTCATTTATTAATTTACATCGAAGTATCATTTTCATTTAACATTTTTTTTGTATTTTTTATGCTACATTTGCTATTTTTGGTTGGATTTCATGTTATATTTACTGTTTTTAGTTGGATTTAATGCAGGAAGGGTTGGATATTGGTGAAAAATGTACACTGCAAATCTGCCAAAATTAGCAACATTTGTAACAAAAGCGCCGCTAAAAGTCATGCTTAACCCACAAACGCCACTAAAAGTCATGATCGTGACCTTTTTTCAAATAAACGCCACAAAAATTTATAGCGGCATTTTTTGCGGCGCTTGTGAAAACGCCATAAATAGTTCTAGCGACCCTTTTAATGGCCGCTAAAGGCAAAAAAATGCCGCTAAAAGTCTGTTTTCATGTATTGGTTATATGTCATTGATGTTGTATAAATGTGTGAGGGGCATGGTTGACCAACGCTTGAAAAATAGCCTAAGTGTTGGCCACAAGGGTAGAGACACAGCCGTATGTCTCAGCCGTGTAAAGGACACGACCTTAGCACATGAGCGTGTAACTTGGTCGTGTGACTCTATTTCATTGCTGACATCATAAATAGAGAGTTAAACGGGCTGACGACACGGAGGTGTCCCAAGCCACATGGGCGTATGTGACCACACGGCCTACTCACATGGGCGTATGACTCTCCAAATTTGGAAAATTTTCCAAGTGTTGTAAAAGTTTCATAAGTTTTCAGTTTAGTCCCGAACCATTTCCAATGTATGTTTTGGGCCTCATAGGCTCGCATAAGGGACGATATGTATATGTTTGAATGTTTTTGCATTAGTTGAAATTTTATGACCCGATTTTATAAAATTTTGTATGTTTAAGTTCGGTAATACCTCGTATCCTGTCCCGATGTCGGACACGGGTAAGGGGTGATGTCTCTCGATGCAGATGAGATTTATCTCGCTTAGACAGAGATACTCTCCAATCGAGCTACACCGACCATGATCAATGTGATGTTAAGGTATTTGAGTAAATTACAGTTATGATGAGTCTAAGCTCAGAAAAATATGAATAAAAGTTCATGATATGTACGTGATGGCACGTGAGATGAAAGTTCATGTTACGATGAGTATCCATGCTTGTTTAATGTTCATATGAATGAAATGACACGTATATGATGAAGTGCAAGATGAAAGTTTAGATTTTAATATGCTTATTCATGTTTGTTTGGCCCTCGTATGATGTTATGTGCATAGATCATTTGAGTAAATAAAAATGGTTAGTGATGTTATTCAGAATCCATAGAATGCATGCATAAGTGCATTGTTTAAACAAGATAATTGGGAAGCCCGTGTCATACAAAATATGAATAATAATTTGCCTGAAGTGAATGTTATGCTTGTGAAACTGTTACTATGACGATGAAATAGTGCTATATGCATATGCATATAAGAGATGAGTTAGGGACCTTACAACCCCACCCCCTTAGCAGAGTGGTGTTTATAAAGGATTTTATGAGATCTGTGGGATAAGTTCACAAGTGTGAAACCAAAGAGTTCAGTTGTAGAATGATTATAAATATGGTCAGAATTTGTAAAATAGTTGATAAGTGATGACGGAACTAGTAAGGTATCAGATTGACTTAAAGATTATTCGATTTACGAAACATCACAATGAGAGAAGAACTCAACTTTAGTAAATCGACTTATTCAGACACGATGTTGAACGAATGTAGTAATTGAAATTCCTTCTGAACTTATTTTCTTTAGTGAAAGGAATAATACGGGAATTGTGATGACAGAAATAGTTGAGGGAACTGAACAGATTTCAGCAGCTTCTTCAGAGGTATTCTATATGTTTAATTGTTCTTGGAATTATTCCAATGGCTATTACTTTTCTGATAAAATCCTTGTTCTATGGGAATGTTTTCTTATCATGATGCATAGACGAAAGTATTGATAGTCCGACTGGTATATAATCTGTATTGCCCTATTTCCCTTTGGCATTTTATTACATTTCATCTATTGGGACTTTATGGGGTAATACACATGATGTTATGATTCTATTTCTTCTAATTGATGTTCTGTTCGATACATATATGGGAAGGTATATTATCCTCGTTGTATTTAATTCCAGTGGGTTGGATTGATGTATTCTTCTAGACTTCTCTTCTCTGAGGAATTATCAAGATCCTTCATGTTTTTCTTATGAGCATTGTTCTGGGACTTTCATTAGGATATTGTATCTTGGATTTCTGTATCTTGGATTTCTTTATCTTAGATTTCTTTGTCCTGGACTACTTTATCTTGGTTTTCATGTAATCTCTATTCCGTAAATTGTCGATTGTGACTCATATCTAAAGTATGATCTTTGGCTTATGATAACCATGTTAATTATGATCATGATTATGGTTGATTATAGTAACGTGGCGGTTTCGATATCTTGATTTCTCTAAATCTTCGTGAAAAATTTGACATTGGCAATGCCATAAGTGGTGAAAATGCGAATTTCAATTTGTATGGTGGATGTCTTTTCTCAAGTAAGTTAATAGAAGTTGATGCCTTCAATTGAGATATACTTGTTACTTGATTTAATGCATTTGAAATAGTTTTTGATTACCACGATAAGTGAACCTTGAATGATTACATGTTGAATCGTTCTATCGACTGAAATGAGGATTTCTTGAAATGTCATTTATTGATGATTAAGACCAACTTGGTTGTTCAATCGGTATGGGTTATTGTTAGGAAGATTTAATGAGACATATATGTTCAAATCATTTTTCTCAAGTATGAGAATAAGATTTTATTTCTTTTCGGGTAAAAGGCAGATAGTCTGAATGAAAAGTGTACATAACTTAGAAGACTTTGATATGATTTAAAGCTACTTTGAATGATAAAATTTATCGCCTTTTGAAAGTTGCATGATCTATTACATGTTAGCAGGGTTTTGAACAGTCGAGGACATTGTAATTGAAGCATTAGATCTGGTTTAGCCTGCATCGGGTAAGAAATTCCTGATTTTCAGTGATGTGCCATTAAGTGGAATATGATGTGTTTTAAGACTGTAAGGCAATGAGATAGCTTAAAGTATCCAATGTTAAGGTAAAATTAGAATCTGAGATAGCATAGATGATTTGAACCATTGAAAGATGATGAGTTAGTTACTGTTTGATCTTTAAGAACAGCAAAATTGTAGTTACTAGTATTGGGGTTGAAAATCCTTGATTTTCTTGAGAATGATGGTTATAAAGTTGATCTGGTCTATTGACAGAGAAAACTGAAGTTTTATTGCAAGTCTATGTGGCTGAGAAGTGTTATGTGATTTGTTGTCATATGTTTGGAAAAATTGCAAATCGTTTCGGTAGGTACTGAATTCTCGCTTATCAAATTACTGGAATTATGTATCTCTGAGATTGTCAAATTTCTTAAAATGCTAATCTTTGTTAATCGGATTGAGATCGGAGATTTATATCGTGAATTATTGAGAAAGCTAAATGAGGTTCTGAATTTTAATGAAGGCTAGAGGTTGAATTAGCGAATTGTCCGACTGTATAAAATTGTAGAGAGTATAAGGCCATAATAATCGGGCTAGCTACGCCATTTAAATCCAGAAGCATTCAAGTATGTTATGTATGTATGTGCTATGACAGTATGGACCAGATCTTTAAGTACATGAATTCTCCAATAGAGATCAAGATTCAGTTGATGTAACACCCCAAATTTCTGTAATTTCGGCTTTTGTGAAATTGTAGCATAGGAAAATATCTGAATATGTTTTTGCATGAATTTGCACAATATCTGTCTGCTTTTGTGTTTAAGTGCTTTGGGGGTGTGTTAAGGAAGTTCCAAGTTCAAGTCTCAACTTGGGCAAATTTTTGGTTTTTTATTTAAATAAAGCTTGGCTTTTGGTTAATGGGCTTATAAGAATTTATCGGCAAAAACTTAACAGAATGGGCCTACTGGTCTAGTGGTTAAGTGGCAAAGGTTTATGCTAGAGGTCTTATGTTTGAATCCTAGCTTGGGCATTATTTTTCCCACTAAGGCCGTGATAAAATTGAAGGTGAAATAAAACAATGAAGTGGTAGGGTTTATCAGTTTTTTCTAAGTAGTTTCCCCAAAAGAACTCTTCTGCCGAAATTCTCTACTATTTTCCCCTCTCCACGTTTTTTTTCTTTTCTTTGTGCCAAAATTTCCCTTGCTTTCCTTCCATTCGTTTTGATTTCGTATTAACCGGCTTCTGCGATTCATTGACGTTCTCCTCATTGGTAAGTTCTGCTTGTCGTTCGTAAACATCATTTTGATTAAGAGATTAAGGGGGAACTTTCTTTGGGTGTTTAAGTACTGATCAAGGGGTTATTCTTCGTTCCTAAACAGTGAATTAAGTACGTAATATTCGCTGGTTTCGCTCGAGGTAAGAAATTTAACTATTCCGAGGCAAAATACCTCATTTTTTTCAATCGAAAATTATTTAAGTGACTGAAATGGGTCTTGACATTATCGAATATAAGTTCTGGAGTGCTAGGATTGCGTTAGGCTTTAACCGAAACAAGGTGTGTATTCCAATCAATCTGAAATCATATTTCGGTGAAAGTAAAAAACACTACTGTCGATGCCACACGAGCGTGTGGACTGCCCGTGTAGAGGCCGTGTGGCGAGACACGGCTATAGGGATGACGAAGTAGGTCATGTGCGCACCACAGGGGCACGACGGACACAAGCGTGTGAGGCTGGCGAGGCCGTGTGGGAGGCACGGGCGTGTAGGCCACACGGGTGAACAACGCGGACGTGTGGGATATTGGGCCAAGCCGTGTGATCAACACAGGCAAGGCCAATTTGAGCCGTGTGAGCCACACCGGCGTGTGGGCCCACATGGGTAGGGCCCACGGGTGTGTAAGCCCGATTTGTTTGAAATATTCTACAAGGTTACACGGGTTGCCCAAGTCGACTGTGACCTGATTGTAATGTCGGTAAGCGTTACTTAGACCCCTATCTCTGATCTGATACTAGGATGTATGTAAAAGTATGATAAGTAAAGCATGTGTATCTGTTCTAATTTGATGATGATGTTATGATTTGATATTTGCACATGAGCATGCCATATTATCTATGTTGCATTGCATTGGGTTGGGTTTGTTATTGAAGTAAATGAAAACTGAAAGACTATTAGCCTGTCATCTGGCAGCTATATTGTATATATCTGATACGTGTTGTATACGATACCATTTGGTGTGTAGGGTTGGATGGGTTGATTCTATCCCCATACTTGGTGTGTAGGGCTGGGTGGGTTGATTTTATCCCCACATGGTGTGCTGGGTTGGACGGAGATGGTGTGTAGGGTTGGTGGGCATTACTGTTTTGATTGATATGCATGTATATCTGTATGGGCTAAGGCCCGAATGCATCTTATACTGTCTGAGTGGGCTAAGGCCTACACTGATTCTGTTAAGAGCTCAGGCTCGATTATGATTGTTTGACTGCTATCCGTTTACATACATGCTTTACTGTGGGATGTACACACTAAATTTGTAAAAACTCACCCCTTATTTTCTTTGTCTGTCAGGTAATCCCCAGCAGTAGGTGGATCGGTGCAGCAGAAGGGCTCAACGGTGACCACTGCTACATACACTCTGGTTTTAAAGGTTTTTAATGCTTTTATTATTGTAATTGCTATAGTTGGGAGTAATTATGTAATTTTTAGTATCAGATTATTTGGTTTAAGTTTGAAATTTGAAATACTCTTTATGGATTTTAGAACTGCAATTTTATTTGTTCTTAAGCTTCTGCGAACTAAGAAATGTTTTCAAGCAAATTAATCAATATATGTTTTCTGAGTTAAGTAAAAGGTGGTAACTGAAACGATTTTTGGGTAAACAGGGTTTTAAATACATTCTCATATGACTTCGCCAGATTTGGCCATAACATCTAGGCCGAGTTTGGGTGTTACATTTAGTGGTATCAGAGCCAGGTTGTAAAATTCAGCTGTGGATTTAGGTTTCAAAATTTGGTTCTAAGAAAATGATTTGTAAGGCGATTTGAAATATTTTTGATAACAAGTATGTGGTATACCGAGCCTTCAACACTAATTCTGTAAGTTCTCTGAAACTCTAATATGTACTATTTGAAAGCATGCCTATACTGAAATTTTGTCTGTATTTTTCAGAAACACTGTGTAGGTGTGATGAGACTGCTGTAGGTAGTACTCTACTGGAACCCTTTTGGTAGTGTAAATTGGAAACCGTAGTGAGCTTATTACTCTTGATAACTAACTCTGAAACTCTAATACAGCTCTGCATAAAATATCTGTTAATAATTATCAAAACTGTAAACTGATTTGCATAAAAATCTTAATACATATTAATTAGTTAGTTACGATGAGCACATGTGATACTCGTGGGCGGGGTAGTAGAGGCCGAGGTAGAGGCCATAGAGGGATTCAGGCTGAGTCCTTAGCATCTGATACAATTCCTAATATGGATACTAGCGATACACAGGTGTCACCTGTAACTGAGGCTGGTGCTGAGTCTCATAACCGTGCAGTTGGGGACGACGCACTATTCTAGGCCATGCTGCGAATTCTAAAGAGGGTCGCTGGTGCCAATACTAGTTCTGGAGGTCATGGGTCGATTACGAAATGACTCAAGTCGAATGGGGATAAGTTATACAGGGGCATCGCTGGAGTTGCTCCGAATGTGGCTGAGTACTAGATGGAGGCCACGGTGCACATAATGGATGATTTGGACTTCACTGATGAGCAGAAGCTCAAAGGGCCAATGTCTCTGCTTTGCGATGAGGCGTACCAGTGGTGGTTGACTGTTAAGGACGACACTCAGCCTGATCGGTTGTCATGGGATTTGTTTAAGACCACCTATCAGAGTAGGTATGTGGGAGCTAGCTACACTGACACTAGGCGACGTGAGTTCCTGAATCTCACTCAAAAGGTGACCGAGTATAAGGCTGAATTTTTGAGACTGAACCGTTATGTGAAGGGCATGGTGGCGACAGAGTATGAGCATTGTGCTCGATTTAAGGATGGTCTGCGAGACAGTCTGCGAGTTTTAATAGCTTCACAAAGGGAGCGGGATTTCTCAGCCTTGGTTGAGAAGGCCAAGATTGCTGAAGAGGTGAAGCGCACTTAGCGCCAAAACCGTGAGAAACGGAAAGCTAAGAGGGATTCTAAGCCTTCGAATACTGGGAGGAGGCCTAAGAAAAAGGCCAGGACTGATGGGCCCGCGAGAGCTGGGCCTACTGTTGCTGTTCCTGTTGGGGTGGTGATATGTCAGCTCTATAATAGACGTCATCTAGGCGAGTGTTGGAGGGCTACTGAAGCTTGTTTAAGGTGTGGTTCGGCTGAGCATCGTGTTAAGGATTGTCCACTGATGAGTAATCAAAGGCAAGCTCTAGTTGTTGAGACTGCACAGCTGCCAAGAGGGCCACAGTAGCCACCTAGGGGCCGAGGACAGGCTAGGGTGGTAACAGTATGAGTCGAGGCAAGGAGCACAAGGCAGAGGTGCTGGGCGACTAAAACGAGGTAGCCTGCACTTGTCTTTGTTGTCCATCTTCGTGAGGATAGAGATATTCTGGACATCATCACGGGTACGTTCTTCATTTCTGATGTACCTTATGTTGCACTGATAGACATAGGTTCTACACATTCTTCTGTGGCATGTTCTGTGTCTGAAACTTTGGGAATTCCATGTAAGAGCACTTCTAGTGAGATTTCAGTGGTGAGTCTGTTGGGGCAGTCTATTAGGGTCAGTAAACTGTTTAAAGACGTTCCGTTAGAAGTCCAATGAACGATATTCTTGGTTGATCTGATCGAACTTCCGTTTGGGGAGTTCGACCTAATTCTGGGCATGGATTGGTTAGTGAAGCATCGTGTAAGTCTGGATTGAGTTGAAAAGAGGGTTGTTCTGAGGACCGAGGAGGATAATGAGATAGTCGTGATTGGAGAATGATAGAATTATCTAAGTAATGTGTTTTCTGTGTTGGTAGTAGAGAAGCTTGTGAGAAAGGGATATGCGGGATACGTGGCCTACATCAGTGTTTCTAATTTTGTGGACTCTTCGGTTAAGGATTTTGGAACTATAACTTTATTTGTTCTTCAGCTTCCATGAACTAAGAAATATTTTCAAGCAAATTAATCAATATATGTTTTCTAAGTTAAGTAAAAGGTGGTAACTGGAACGGTTTTTGGGTAAACACGGTTTTAAATACATTATCATGTGACTTCGCCAGATTCGGCCATAACGTTTAGGCCGGGTTTGGGGTGCTACAGTTGATGTGTCGTATAGCGGAGAATTACTCATAACCTTAGTATGAGAAATTAATGAGCTAAGTATTAAACATAGCTTGAGTAAAAGTTCTTTAGCAATGATTATGAGATAGTGGAGTTTATGTGAAAACAGAACCACTCTTCTAGTAAGATTTTCGGGGACGAAAATCCCTAAAGGGGGGAGAGTTATAACATTCCGAATTAGGGCTTAGTCAGAATAGTGGTTTCGGGACCACAAATTCGACACAGTGAAATTTTTTATTATTATATTTTTATGGTCTACAATTATACGAAATGATTTTGTGAAAATTTCATTCCAAAATTTTGATGTTTGGGCACTCAATTTGGTCAAAATGACTAAATTGTAAAAAGTGCAAAACTTGAGTTTTAGAAGCTAGAGGTGTCTAATTGCTATGAAATTTTAAATTAAAGGTCCTTATATGGTAATTAGACCATTGGTTAATTTGTTGGCCAAAAATGGATATGAAATAGGGGAAATAGAATATTTTTAAATTAGGGGTATTTTGGTCATTTGGTAATTAAAATAATAAAAAGGGAAATAAAAGCCAAATTTACATGGAAGCCATGGCTAGGATTTTGGTCAAGCTTTCCAAGCTCAATAGTCAAGGAAAACGTTATTCGGAATTAGATTGGGGAAAAATAAATATTTGACGATTAAGTCCTTTTTTCACCATTTTTAGCATCGAGGTAAGTTCGTGTGATAATAATAATGCAACGTTATACTTGAATGTTAATGCTTGACATATGTATGGTGTTAATAAAAGTACATGTGTAATAAATATATGTGGACAATTGTAAAATACTAATGTATTTTCTTGTAATTTAAGTAAATAGATATTTATTATTTATTAGTATTATTTTATTAAATTATAATTTATATTAAATATTATTGATATATTATGAAATAAATTGGAAATAGACAAGTGTGTGGTGATTAAATGATAAATATGTAATGCATATATTTATTTAATTACTTATTATTTAAGGCAATAGATTTTTATATTAAATTACATAAAATAAATAAAATCATGACAAATGAAAGGTGATGATTTAGTACAAGTTTATTAATAAAAATACATACATTTGTAATATTTATATCTAATTAGTAAATAGATATTTATTATTTATTATTATTAAGTTAAAAGATATTTATAAATTAAATAATTATATTATAAGAATTTTGTATTATTAACAAATTAAATGGTGACAATTGTAATCTAAATATTTTTATTTAAATAGATATTTATTAATATTATTATTATTAACTAATATATATATAAGAAAAAAAGGAAAGAAAGAACAGAGACTTTCGAAAGTAAGAAGAAAGAAAGAAGAAAGAAAGAAGAAAAAGAAAGAAAAAGGGGAAATAGAGTTTTTAAAGCTTGGAGTTTAGTTTGCTAGCAAAGAACCCAAGACATCGGTATCGAATGGAAAGGAAAATGTTGTCGAGGAGTAATCGAACAAATCCGGGTTTGTATTACTATAATTCAAATTATTTATTACTAAATGTTAATTTTAATTTATAAGTTGGTAAGTAAATTATGAGGTAAGTGTTGTTATGGAATTGAATGATAATTGAAATGGTTGTTAAATAAATTTTAGTATTAGATTATGATTGAATTGTTGAATTGAAACAGAATTTGAGATTTAAAGTAAAGTTGAATTGAATGAGAAATATGTGTTAGTATTGAATTGTATTTTGATTGGTGAATGGAAAGTGGATTTGATTTTGAAAGTGGATTTTTGAAATGAAAGTGAAATTGTGATTTAAGTGGAATTGATGTGAATATTGATTGAAACAGAGAAAGTGAATTAAATACCCTATTAACTAGTCGGGCTAAGTTGGATATAGTTGGCATGCCATAGGATGGAAGTGTTTAGGGATACTTCGACCTCGAGTCGATGAGACACTGGGTGTCACTATTGTACTTCGGATAGATTCGATGAGGTACTAGGTACAACTTTACTTCGGCTATGCCGATGAGACACTAGTTGTCAACTTTGCTTCAAACTATCCGATGAGGCACTGAGTGCCATTCTGGTGTGTTCGGTTGGATCCGTGTATCCGCCAAAGTTCGGGTCTGTTATAGGGTGAAAACTGAAATGAGAAATATAAATTATGGATTGAAATTGAGATTGAAAGTGGAAGGCATGAACTAAACGTTGATGTAGTGAAGAAAATTGAAGTTTATGATATTTGATTGAAACTGATAAATAGTTGAAATTGTGTTACTATTATTAACAAATGAAGTTTAAGAATGAGTTAATATTTGAGAAAATTCAATCGTTATATGTTTAATATTTATATTTCATTATTGTTATTATAGTTTGAATTATAGTAATACCACTGAGTATGTCTATACCCAGCGTACGATTATTTTCCGTGCACAGGTCAATAGGAGTCAAAATCTGGTCCAGCATCCAAAACATTCCCAATCTCAGCAACTTTTGTGATGTATATTTTATTTTGGTATATGTGGCATGTACCTAGGTTTTTTTTTTAGTTAATGTGGTTTTGGATTGTAAGGGTAATATGTGATGATTTAAATTGGTAAATGAAAGATTAAATAAATGAAATGGTATATATAACATTATGTTTGAATTGATAATTGAATAGAACTTTCAATTTAATTTGAATAATGGTATGATTGATCATATAGTAAATTCTAGTATTAATCTTGTTATGTTTTAAATGTTTACATGTATGAATTGAATTGGTTATATCATTGGTATTGGATTGGTTTCAGTTTGAAATTGCAGGGAATGTTAGATGTATATAAAGAAGGTTATATTGTGTTAAAAAAATTTAAAATTTACGAAAATTTTCCTAGCACCTGGATAAGTCCCGATGCATTTCATATACATGTTTTGGGTCTCGAGGGTCTATTATAGGGACTTAAAAATTAAATTTATACTTTGTATGTTAATTACTTGTGAGTTATTTGTAATTTGTTCGATATGTCCAGTAATGTTCTATAACCCTATTCCAGTGACAGTATAGGGTTAGGGGGTGTTACATGATATGGTATGCATCTTTGATGGATGAACTTTGATCAATAGATTGACCATATTCTTAGTATAAAAGTGTAAATTTAGTGTAAGTTAATGATGTTGATGAAGAATGAGATCGGTGTGGAATGCCTCAAAGAAACATGTTAATGTGAGTGTGTGCTATGTGACATTAAGGATATGAATTAGACATGACTATGAATGCTAGATGATTAAGTTGAGAATATTAGCATGAAGATAACCATGGTATAAGGGTATAAGTGGTAATGAAGATGACAAGGCCAAATGAATGTAGTTTGGTATGTCTAGGCTTGTTATAAAATGAGTATGAGAAATACAAGTATGATGACATGCAAATGCTATGTTTGTGGCCCAATTGAAGATGTTTAATCATTGAATGGATTCCATGTTATATGTCATTGATGTTGTATAAATGTGTGAGGGTCATGGTTGACCAAGGCTTGGAAAATAGCCTAAGTGTTGGCCACCCGGGTAGAGACACGGCCGTGTGTCTCAACCATGTGGGGGACACAACCTTAGCACACAAGCATGTGACTTAGCCGTGTGACTCTATTTCGTTGCTGACGTCATAAATAGAGAGTTGTACGAGCTGAGGGCACAGGCGTGTCCCGAGCCACATGGGCGTGTGTGACCACACGACCTACCCACACGAGCGTGTGACTCTCTAAATTTGGAAAATTTTCCAAGTGTTGTAAAAGTTTCATAAGTTCTCGGTTTAGTCCCAAACCACTTCCAATGTATGTTTTGGGCCTCGTAGGCCCACATAAGGGACGATATGCATATGTTTGAAAGTTTTTGAATTGGTTTAAATTTTATGACTCGATTTTATGAAATTGTGTATGTTTAAGTATGGTAATGCCTCGTATCCTGTCCCAATGTCGAACACGGGTAGGGGATTTTACAGTGGTACCAAGGGTGATCATCCTTTTCCTATTCCTCGATTTTGTGACACTGAGCTGGAGCCTCATAAATACTAATCTGGATAGGTTTTACATCCTTTTGTTTGTTCATTTTGACCATGGAAGCTAAGGTAGTTAGGGCATCAGCCATCTGATTTTCATCTTGCGGAAGGTAGTAGAAGGTAATGTCATCAAACTCTTTAATTAACTCAAGGACCAGCCTCCTATACTTGTTCAACTTGGGATCTCTTATCTCCCACTCATCTTTGAGTTGATAGATCACTAATACAGAATCTCCATATACCTCCAGTACTTTGATCTTACGTTCTACGGCTGCACGGATACCCATGATGCATGCTTCGTATTCTGCCATATTGTTCACACAATCAAAATCCAATTTACTAGTAAAGGGATAATGATCTCCGTTTAGGGATACTAGGACTGCCCTAATTCCGTTACCCATAATGTTTGATGCTCCGTCAAAATTTAGTTTCCAAGGATGTCCTTCCTGACATCTTCTTCAGTGGTTGCAACATACATCAAATCTTCATTCGGAAAATCAAAATTCAAAGGCTCGTAATCTTCTAGAGCTCTACTAGCTAAGATATCTACTATTGCACTCCCTTTTACTGCATTCTGGTTTACGTAGACTATATCAAACTAGGAAAGCAGAATTTGCCATCGGGCCATCCTTCCATTTAAAGCAATCGACTCCATCATGTACTTTAGAGGGTCCATTTTTTAGATGAGCCAAGTTGTGTGGTACAACATGTACTGTCTTAGTCTCCGAGTTGTCTAGATTAAGGCACAACATAACTTCTCAATTAAATAATATATTATCTCATATTCAGTGAATTTCTTACTGAGGCAGCATATTACTCTTTCTTTCCTTCCTAACTCATCGTGTTGGCCAAGCACGCATCCTATAGAATTCTTAAATACTGCCAAGTACAGTATTAGTGGCTTATCTGGACTAGGTGGCATCAGTACTTAGGCATTGGACAAGTAATGTTCGACCTTGTCGAAAGTCTTCTAGCATTCTTCACCCCATACACCTACATTGTGTTTCTTAAGGAGACGGAATATGAGACACATTTCTCAATTAGTTGTGAAATGAACCGGACGATGTAATTTAATATTCCTAAGAAACCCCAAACCTCTTTTTGAGTGTGCAGTAGAGGTAACTCCTATATAGCCTTGACTTTTGTCTGGGTTGATTTTGACCCCATTCTTACTGACTACGAATCTTAGCAATTATCCCGACCTAGCTCTGAAGGTACATTTTGCTGAATTGAGCTTTAGCTGGAATTTTCTCAACCTCAAGAACAATCTCCCCAAGACTCGTACATGCTCCATTTCTATTCAGGATTTTGCAATCATATCGTCGATATAAACCTCGATTTCTTTATGCATCATATCATGAAACAAAGTTACCATGACTCTTTTGATACGTAGCTCCCGCGTTTTTCAGTCCGAATTGCATTACTTTATAGCAAAATGTTCCTCACACGGTTACAAATGTGGTCTTTTCCATATCTTTAGGATGTATCTTAATTTGGTTGTATTCGGAGAAGCCATCCATGAAGGAGAACAATGAGTAACCTGTCGTGTTATCCATTAAGGTGTCGATGTGAGGTAACGGGAAATTATCTTTCGGGCTATCCTTTTTTAGATCCCTGTAGTCTACACATATTCGTACTTTCCCATATTTCTTAGGGACGGGGACTATATTAGCGACCACTCTGAGTGTTTAACCACTTGGAGGAAACTAGTGTCAAATTGCTTCATTACCTCTTTTTTTAATATTTTTAACAAGATATCAGGCATCATCCTTTAGAGCTTCTATTGAACTGGTTTGCATTCTTCCATTATAGGGATTCGGTGTACCACGATATCAATACTTAGACCAGGCATGTCTTGATATGGCCATGCGAAGACATCTTTGAATTCTTGGAGTAAATCAATGAGGTCTCACTTTGTTTCTGCGGTGATACAAGCTCTTATCTTCACCTCTTTCTTTTCTTGTTTGTCTTTTAAACTCACAATTTCTACTGACTCTTTGTGAGGTAGAATTTGTTTTTCCTCTTGTATAACCATCCTTAAAGTCTGGATGTTCCTTTAGACACACATCTTGCTTAAATGGAGATTCTGAGTCAGTAGCAGCATCGCTATATCATTGATATCTAGATACCTGTTATAGGAACGAAGGAAAACCTAAAGAACAAATGAATCTAAGAATAATTATCTGTGTAGTATGAATATAAATGAAATGGAAAGAATAAAAGAATATTTGTCAAAATAAGACACAAAGATGCATTTTATTGAAATAAAAATAATGAACATATGCCTTTTTTCACAAAAAGATTCTTATTGTTTGCAGGCTTAGATCAATAAGTGTGTTTTGAACATTACTCTGAATTAGTTCTAAAAATTATAGGGATCTCTTCTGCAGTCCAATTGTTTAGAATATTTCAGGGGATATAAGGACGAATGCTTTATAGGTTTTCCCCAATTCCTTCTTCGGATATAACATTGATGCTCAAGTTTCCCAACATTCCTTTCGGGCTTTCCATTCTTCGTTCGGGATAAATGATTTCTACTGACACAAATGTTTTTGATATATGGAGAAAGGTCATCGGTTTTCATTTGACTTCTCCCCCACTCAGCCGTACTCTTCTTCTTTCTTGTTTATTCTCCAACTCTCTTCTTTTACCTCATATCTGGCTTGTATCCTAAGCCAAAATGGTCTCGTTTGTCCATCAACATTGGTGCTTTGACTCAATCATGAAGGTATTTTCTGAGTCCTTTTCTAGGTAAGGTTCCTTTTCCAACCGTTAACTCCAAGTCCATCTTCGTGGTTTTGGATATTCTTGGTACCGGGATCTTATTTCCTTCGACAATGAAAGTTACATTAACAAATTCCAGTGATCGAAATAAACATTCTATTGCCTCATCATCCGCTCCTATGTATGATGCATCACTAGTTACGGATGTAATGATATCCTCTTCAGCGTTTATCATCACCAGTCAACCCTCCGTTACCAACTTTAGTTTTTGGTGTAGTGATGACGGCACTGCCCCATCAGAGTGAATCCAAGGTCTACCCAACAAGCAATTATAAAAGGGCTTGATATCCATCACCAAAAAATCTACCCCATATGTGTTCGGACCAATTAAAAGAGGTATTTCAATCCTTCTCGTCACCCTCCTTTTTGTACCATCGAATACTCTCACTATATTTTGGCATGTCTTCACATGAGAACTATCCACTGAAAATCTATTCAATGGGGATAGAGGCAAGATGTTTAGCGCAGATCCATTGTCAATTAACACCACTGGCAATGTATATCTTTTGCAGCGGGTATTGATATGTAGGGCCCTCATGGATCCCATGCCCTTTAGAGGTATTTCATCATCATTGAAAAAGATGAAATTTCTAGCACTTATATTTTAACCAGGCGTTCTAGCTTATTCACAGAGATATCGTCAACGACATAATTTTTATTCAACACCTTCATCAGCGCACTACGATGTGTCTCTGAGCTCAAGAGAAAAGCTAGTACTGATATGCGAACTGGTTGTTTGTGTAGTTGTTCTACAACACAATACTAGCTATGCTTTAAGAATTTTAGGAAATCATTAGCCTCATTTTCAGTTACTGGTTTATTAATTAGTGATTCAAGCTTAGCTGTCTTTTTTTCGTAGGCTCAGCTGTCAGGGTTTTTCCTTTAACGGGCTCAATTTTTGCACTTGCAGGATCACAGCACCTCTCACTGTGCATGTAGAAGCCAATATCCTGATCCTATTCTAAAGTGCTAACCGAATTCTCCTCTCCTGGGATCATGACGTTGCAGTCATAATTCCATGGAACCCATTTCCTGTCCTAGTAGGAAAAGCCCATGAGTTTCTGAATTATGACTCTCGGCGCAACTTGTGCTCCCACTTCATTGTTTCTTGGTCATGAAATAATCACCACTGGGTGGTTGACCTTGTAGACCTTCCCCATTGACCCTTCCTCTGAGGCGCAAATGTCTCCTCCTTCCAGGCCATTGACATCTTCAAAGAATTTCAACTCATTGTTATCTATCAGACTTTTCACCAAAGCTCTAAATTCAGTACATTCTTGGATCTCATAACCTTCTTCAGTGTGGAACTCACAGTAGCTCATCATCTCTTTAGGTGCATCCTCTAAATTTTGAACGATTAATCTCATGTTTATCATTTCTTGGTAGACCCATTTTAGCAGGGATCTCACTTCCGTATCATTAGTTTTGGTCCTATTTCCTGCATTCTCAATTCTCGCGTTTACCCCTTGATCTGAATGAGTAGGTAATAAATTTCTTGCCACATTAGATCCCGATGGATCATCGAACCTTACGATCCTCATCTTAATGAACCTTTCAATCAACTTTTTAAACGCAGTGCAGTTCTTAATTGAGTGTCCTGTTATTCCTATGTGGTACTCGCATTGTGCATTCGCATCATACCATTTTGGCAACGGAGGTTGCATGGGTTTTAAGTAAAAGAAGGATACCTGATCGTGATTTTCGTGATGACAGGTTTTAAAAATTTATAAAGGATCATTCTTGAAACTAACTATTATCACGATGTAGGCAAGTGTACCTATCGAACAGTAGTATAGTTTTAGCAAGACCAGATTGTCAAACCCAAAGGAACTAAAAGTACTAGTAATGACTATCTTTTTATTATCTAGCCTAAGAATAAGGGGGTTTTGGTTTAGCTAACTAATTATCTAAACTAAGAATTCACAGAAAGTAGAATTGGGGAATTACTTTTGGAAAAATGATTGAATTAAGACAATACCTAAGGAAGAATCCACCTAGACTTCACTTGTTATTCTGACTCTAAATCGGACGATTTATTCATTTAACTTGTTCCATAGAGATCCCTAAGTTATGTTATTATCCCTATTCAAGACTAATAACGTCTAATCCCTAGATTGAATAATTGAGACTTTTCTCTAGTTAACACCCTAGGGTTGCATTAACTCGATCTATGGATCCCCTTATTAGGTTTCACTCTAATCTGGTAAAATCTTGTCACCCTATCTCTAGGCGCGCAATCAACTCCGCTTAATTATGACAAAAGTACTCTTAGACAGGGTTTATTCCTCCTCTGCCTAAGAGCTTATATTGAATTAGTATCCTGGGATATCAAAACAACAATTAAGAACACATAATTAAGAACCAGTTAAATATTTATCATACAATTTAGAAAATAATAACAAGATTCGTTTTAGGTTTCATTCCCCTTAGGTATTTATGGGATTTAGTTCATAACTATAAAGGAAAACATCTCAGAAGAATAATGAATACAAAACATAAAGAAAACCCAAAACTCCTAAAGGGAAATTGAGGGGAGATCTTCAGTCTTGATGGTGAATCCGGCTTCTAAGATGGATCAATCGGCTTCCCTTGAGCAGTTCCCTTTTTTCATTTCTCCGTGTCCCCCTTCTTCCTCCTCTCGGGTGTATTTATAGGCTTTGGAATGCCTAAAAGCCCTCAAAATTATCCTTTTTCGAATTGGACTCAACTTGGGCTCAGCAGGGACATGCCCGTGTGTGATCACTTCAGGCAGTGCTCGAACCTGTTAGAATGGCACGGGCGTGTGTTCTACCCGTGTGAGTCGCGCTTCGATTCTGCCAAATTGACACGGCCGTATGGTCTGCCCGTGTGAGGAAGTCCAGGCCGTGTTGATTTCTTACTTTGGCCCATTTTCTCCATTTTTCGCCCGTTTCTCATTCCTTTCGCTCTCCTATGCTCGCCTAAGTATAAAACATGAAATTAAAGCATTAAGAGCATCGAATTCACATGCTCCTATGTTCGGTTTGTACCATTTGGCGACTGACCCGATCAAACTACCCAGGAAGTAGTGAATTAACAATTGGTCAATATTGACGTATCCCGTCATTCTTCGACAAAACATTGTGATACGGGCTTCGGGACAACTAGTCCCATTATATTTTTCAAATTTTAGAATTTTGAATTTTGGTAGGAGCACTAAATTAGGGACTAAGCTCAGCTCCTTAGCATCAACCCCACAAAGGTAATTGACATTCTCCATAGATCTGAATTCCTCTTCCAACCACTTGCACTGATCTTCTACTTGTTTTGCCAGTTCTAATCTTGTTTTATCCATTTCTGCCATGTAGTCCAAATCTGGAACAACTGGATTGGTTAGATTATCCCCAGGTTTGGAACCTAAACTTGTTAGTAATTCATCGGTGTTGAAGTGCCAGCTTGATATTGTTGAGGTCTTATGGTAACAAGTACCCTTCGTGGATAGGTATCTAGTTGGGATTGGACATTTATTGGGGTAATGCCTAAAGGGTATATAGGGTCTTCATTATCATCCCCAGAGTTATTTACAATATTTTTCCCTTTTTCAATCTCTCCAACCATCAACTATGTCAACTATCTTATCATGCTTCGTAAGGACTCTTGTATTTGATCCCTCATGTCTTGTTGTACCTTAGCTAATCGTCCTTGTAGCTAGGCTTGCAACTGATCTTACATGTCCTTCTGAATTTTTTCCAATCTCTCTAACCTTTGATCCACGACTCTAGTTTTACCGCTGGCACCGTAACGATATTCGTTTGGCAAATTCTTGTTAGTTTCCAGAGTAACTGTCATAATTTTGATTAATTAGGGTCTTTTTATGAAATTAATGCATATGAAATGAAATGCTAATGAATGAAAAATTCATGCAAAAAAATGCGTTGATTCTAATTCAATTCTATTAGAATAACTTTACTAGAAAACGAATTTCTTTACATAAAACATGTAATACCTCTAACCCGTATCTGTCGCCAGACTAGGATTACGAGGCATTACCGAACATATCGAAACATTTCGCAATCATTTCACAATCAAAAGTCATACATCATCATATCATAGTCCAATATCACCATAAAGTCCTTTTATTAGGTCAACAAGACCTTAAACATGTATTAGAAAAAGATCGGGACTAAACCGAACACATACAAAATTTTTTCGAAACTTAACAATTTTCTAAGTTATAAAGGTCACATGCCCATATGAACAGTCGTGTGCCTCACACAGCATTAGACACGCTCGTGTGTCTAGGCCGTGGCGAAACAGAGCATACATACTGACTTACTCACACGGCTACAAGACATGCCCATGTGCCAGGCCATGTGAAAATTAGGGAGCCTACTGACTTAGGTCACACGCCCGTATGTCTAGCGCGTGCTCGAAACTGACTTGCCCCTTTGGCTTGGCACATGTCTGTGTGTACGATCGTGTGGTCTACCCAGGCTCACTTCGAAATGGCCCTCTAGCAACACGACAGAGACACACGCTCTTGTCCCCGCCTGTGTGGGCAAAAGTAGGCCATTTACAAGGTCAATATGCCACCCATTTTAGGTCCTCCATACACGTATCAAATAAGCATCAATTGCACCATAATTTCAACCAATTTCAATCACAAAACATTCATTATTCATGTCATATAATCACCAACCAATTTCACCATTATTATCCAAACCAAATCACATACCAAATTCCTTTATTCATACATATCATAATCCCAACTTTTCACATCCATTATCATATTAACTTCATACCATTTCCATAACTAACTTACCAAATTGACCATTTCTTATTTGGCCCTTTTTATATTCACATCAAAACATACCATTTCTTAACATAACTCATATACCAAAAGTTAAACCAAATAACAACTTTAATCTTGCCATATCACATGGCATGATATACACTTCACAAAACATATACAAATACTTCTAGCCTATACATGCCATACTTCAATATTCACATTTTTAAAAAGTACCAAAATAAAGTTCGATAGTGTGATAATGATCCTCGATGATCCCCGAGCTTCCAGTAGCTTCAATATCTATAAAAACAGATGAAAAACACACAAAGTAAGCTTTCAAAAGCTTAGTAAGCCATATACAAATAAACTAATCATTTTAAGCAAATAAGCATCATAAAATACATATACTCAATAACCAAATACTATCACAAACCATATAGTTCATATCCATCTCACATATTCCCAATTCATTGCATATATAGCATAATTTCTCATACTTATCACATAACATCACTTGCACATAAACTTACTTTCCATTCTCAATCATGATATACATTTCAAATGTACCTGAATTGGATATACAATCACATAGTTATTCGTTTCTCAGAATGTCCGTTGAACCGTACAAAATCAAATAGGATACGCGGATAGCTCGAAAAGCTCGTACAATGCCAACGTCTCAGACGTGGTCTTACATGTAATCAAATATCGATGCTGTTGTCCCAGACAAGATCTTACACGAAATCAAATACAATGCTGATGTCGCAGACATGGTCTTACACGTAATCTCAAGTTGATGCCAACGTCCCAGATGTGGTCTTACATGAAATCACCTATTGGAATCCTATGTCATGACATATGTATCCTTACTATTCCTATGGTTCGTACAAGGCTTTCGGACGTCGTCACATTATCGAGACTTTCTCAATTTCAACTATTACAACCATTCCTTACAATTCAATATCATATAAACATGAATAAATCAATTCAAACACATTTATTTGTATATAGACTTACCTCGTATTGAAATGAATGGAAACAAACTGCTATTTAATGAATTTCAACTTTTCCCGATCTAATTTCATTTTCTTTGGTTCCTGATATAAACACATTCAAATTAAACTCATTCAATCTCACATTCATTCAAATCAATCCATAAACACATATTTAGGGTATTTTATAAATTAGCCCTCACATTTTCACATTTTAACATTTTAGTTCATATTTCATAAAATCACAAAATATGCATAATTTCCTTTCACACATGCCTGGCTAAATTTTCCTCTAGCCCAAATAAGTCTATATATTTCATTTATTTTACACTTTAGCCCTTCAATTTCTCATTTTCACAATTTAGTCCAAAATACTCAAATTCATTAAAAAATCCCAATACAAAACATAGTAATCTAACACATATTGATTGCGTGATTCGTAACAAGTAATAAATATTTATAATGAAGATCAAACCTAGACTAACTATTATCATGACGAAAATGCAAGCGCACCTATCGAACAATAGTATAGTAATGGCAAGACCGGGATATCATACCCAAGGGAACCAAAAGTATTAGTAATAACTATCTTTTTATTATCTAACCTAGAAATAAAAGGGCTTGTTTATTAAACTAATTATTTAAACTAATTAACTAATTTAATTAAAGCAAAGAGAAAATTTGGAAAAAGACTTGAAGAAAAGCAATTGATAAAGACGACACCCAATGAGGAATCCACCTAGATTTCACTTGTTATGTGACTCTGAACCGGACGATTTATTCACTTGACTTGTTCCGTAGAGATCCCTAAGTTAAGTTATTATCCCTATTCAAGACTAATAACGTCTAATCCCTAGATTGAATAACCGAGACTTTTCTCTAATTAACACTGTAGGATTGCATTAACTCGACCCCTTATTAGGTTTCACCCTAATCCGGTAAAATCTTGTAACCCTATTTCTAGGCGTTCGATCAACTCCTCTTAATTATGTCAAATCTACTCTTAGGCAGGGTCTATTCCTCCTCTGCATAACCACATCAAATCATGAATTAATACCCGAAATATTAACTCAAGCATTAAGAACACATAATTAAGAATAAATCAATTATTTATCATACAATTCAGATAATAATAACAAGATCCATCATAGGTTTTATCCCCCTTAGGTATCTAAGGGGTTTAGTTCATAATAAAATAAGAGTACATCTCAAAAGTATGAAAATAACAAAACATAAAGAAAACTCTAAAACCCCTAAAGGAATTCTGAGAGAGATCTTCAGTCTTGGAGTAGCTCCGGCTTTTGAGATGGATCGTCTGACTTTCTTCAAGTAATTCCTAGCGTGTGGTTCTACCTTCCAGAAAAGTTCTGGAAAGAGCGGCCTCCTTCTAGGTCACACTTAGGGTGTTTATATAGGCTTTTGATTGGCTTTCTTCCTCCCCAAGTACCCTTTTATGTGTAAAATACAACTCTTTGAAAAAAGGACACGCCCATGTGACACGGTCCGTTAAATTGCACACAGCCGTGTGGGCTCAATGGCCAAGCCGTGTGAATCGTGAAAACCTTGGTCGACACCCCCTAAGGCCACGAGCATATGAGATGCCCTTGTGGCAAGGCTTAAGCCGTGTCATCTTCTCAATTTGGTTTATTTTGTCCCTTTTTAGCTCGTTTTTGGATCCTTTCGAATCTTGCTGCTCTCCTGAGTACAAAACATGAAATAACCTGATTAAGAGCACCAAAATCCACAAATCTAGTAATAAACATCCATAAATATGCTAAGTATTTGGGGTATAAACATGTATAATTTGGCGTTTATCACATATCTTTCCTTTTCTATCATCTAACTTCATAAAACTCATATTATCAACAATGGCACATCTTAAAATCATAATCAAATTCAGAAATTGAGGCATAAGTATGAAAGATTACTAAGCAACGATCACAAAAACGTAGAAATTATCAAAAATGGATGAAAAACCATACCTTAATCATCAATTTCCTTAGTCGAACCCTAGGAAACTTATTTTCTTTCTTTTTCTTTGTATTTTCAACTATGGAGGATAATGGATGAACAAATTTTTATTTTTATTTTAATTATAACATCATTTATTAACTAATTACCTTACTAACCTTATTATTATCATTAACAATCCACTAACTAATGTCCATCCATGACATTTCATGAATTCAATGGTCTATTTACAACATAAGGACATCACATATATTAAGACGTAGCAAGTCGGCACTTAATCAAATAGAACGCTACTTTTACATTTTCTACGATTAAGTCTTTTTTTCTAAATTAGGCACACAAACAATCAAATTTTCACACGAAATTTTCACATATATCAATTCACATATTGTAAGCACGGGAAATAATATTAAAATATTTTTAGACTCAGATTTGTGGTCCCAAAACCACTATTCCGACTAGGGTCTAGACTAGGCTGTTACAACTCTCCCCTTTTAGGGATTTTCGTCCCCAAAAATCTTACCGTTGAACAGATTTGGATATTGTTGTCTTATAGCATCTTCGGGCTCCCACGTAGCCTCTTCAACACCATGTCGATGCCACATTACTTTTACTAACAGAATTTTCTTATTTCTCAATTCTTTAACCTCGTGAGCCAAGATACGGATCGGTTTCTCTTTATAAGTCATGTCAGACTGAATTTCTATCTCAGATAGGGAAATCACATGTGAGGGATTAGATCTATATCATTGAAGCATCGATACATGAAACACATTATGAATCTTTTCTAACTCAGGTGGTAACAATAATATATAAGCAACCGGCCGGACACGCTATATGATCTCATACGGCCCAATAAACCTTGGACTCAATTTATTTTTATGGCCGAACCAAAGTACTTTCTTCCATGGAGACACTTTCAGAAATACTTTGTCACTGATCTCAAATTCAATATCTTGTTGTTTCAAATTTGAATATGATTTCTAACGATCGGAAGCTTCTTTCAAACTTTTTTGGATTGTTTTCACTTTCTGATCAGTGTTTTTTATCAAATTAACCCCGTGAATCATATTGTCACTGAGCTTTGACCAATACAATGGTGTATGGCATTTTCTTCCATATAAGACTTCGTACGGTGCCATTTTAATGCTCGATTGAAAACTATTATTATAAGCAAATTCAATCAATGGCAAATATTGTTCCCATGTACTTTCAAACTCAAGAATGCAACATCTCAAGATATCTTCGAGAATCTGAATAATCCGCTCAGATTGACCATCCGTCTGTGGGTGAAAAGTAGTACTGAAGTGTAATTTTGTACCTAAAGCCTCTTGTAGTTTCTTCCAAAACCTCGAGGTTAATCTCGGATCTCTATTTAACGCAATAGACAATGGCACCCCATGTAATCTTACAATATTGGAAATGTGTAACTCAGCTAATTTATCAAACGAGTAATCAGATAGTACCGGAATAAAATGAGTTGATTTCGTCAATCAGTCAACCACAACCCAAATCCCATTTTTCTTTCTCGGAGATAAGGGCAAACACGAAACAAAATCCATCGTAATTCTATCCCATTTCCACTCTGAAAACATAATTGGTTGTAACAAACTGGGATGACACCTGATGTTCAGCTTTAACTTGTTGACAGAACAAACATTTCGAAACAAATTTGGAGAGATCTCTTTTCATTCTAGGCCACCAGTAATGTTTTTTCAAATTATTATACATTTTCGTACTACCTGGATGTACAGGTAAACGACTATTGTGAGCTTCATTCAAAATCAGCTGAATTAACTCTGAATTTCTCGAAACACAAATTCGACCTCGAAATCTCAAACAACCGTCATTATCAATTTGATATTCAGAATTAGAATCTAAATCACACATAGCTCGTTTTGCTATTATCTCATTATCAACTTTCTGAGCATCAATAATCTGTTGTAAAAACAACGATCTCACTTTCAATTAGGGTAAAATCAAACTATCATCGGACAGAACTAAATGGGCATTCGTCGTATGTAATGCAAACAATAATTTTCTACTCAAAGCATCAGCAACAACATTTGCTTTTCCCGGATGATAATCAATAATAAGCTCATAGTCTTTTAGCAGTTCTAGCCATCTTCTCTGTCGCAGGTTCAAATCTTTCTGAGTCATTAGATATTTCAAACTTTTATGATCAGAATAAACATGACACTTCTCACCAAACAGATAGTGGCACCAAATATTCAAAGCAAACACAATAGCCTCCAATTCTAGATCATGTATTGGATAGTTATTTTCGTGCGGCTTTAACTGTCTCGAGGCATAAGCTATGACTTTTCCTTCCTGCATCAAAACGTATCCCAAACAATTCAACGAAGCATCACTATATATCATAAATTCTTTACCGGATTCTGGTTGTACTAACACTGGAGCTTCAGTTAATAGCGCTTTCAACTGATCAAAGGTTTTTTGACACTTTTCGGACCATTCAAATTTCACATCTTTCTAAAGCAATTTAGTCAATAGAGTAGCTATCATACAAAAACCTTTCACAAATCGTCTATAATAACAGGCAAGTCCCAGAAAACTGCAGACTTCAGAAACATTTCTCGGAGGCTTCCAATCTAAGATAGCTGAAATTTTACTCGGATCAACTCGGATACTTGATACTGACACAATATGTCCCAGAAAACCAACTTCACGTAACCAGAATTCACATTAACTGAATTTCGCAAATAGCTACTTATCACGCAAAGTCTATAACACTATTCTCAAATGTTCAGCATGTTCGGTTTCATCACGTAATATATTAATGTGTCATCAATGAATACATCAACAAATCGGTCTAAATACAGTCCGAAAATTCTGTTCACCAAGTTCATAAAAATAGCTGGCGCATTCGTTAATTCGAAAGGCATAACTAAAAACTCATAGTGTCTATACCTCATTCGGAAAGCAGTTTTCAGAATATCTGAATCTTTTACTCTCAACTGATAGTATCCCGATCTCAGATCTATCTTTGAAAACACAATAGTTCCTTTCACGTGATCAAATAAATCGTCAATTCTGGGCAGAGGATATTTATTCTTGATAGTCACATTGTTCAACTAACGATAATCAGTACAAATTCTCATCGTTCCATCTTTCTTTTTCACAAATAGAACAGGAGCACCCCAAGGAGAAAAACTCGGTGTTGCGAATCCTCTATCAATCAACTCTTGCAACTAAGACTTTAATTCTTTTAACTTGGTCGGAGCCATTCTATACGGAGTTATAAAAATCAGAGTAGTTCTTGGCACTAATTCAATGCCAAAATCAACTTCTCGAATCGGAGGTAATCTCGGAAGTTCTTCAAGAAACACATCAGGGAATTCACAGACAATAGGTACTGATTCAATTTTCCTTTCTGTCACTTTCGAATCAATCACATAAGCAAAATAGGCTTCACAACCCTTTCTCACATATTTCTGAGCTAACATCGAAGAAATTTCTACCGATAAACCATTCAGATCATTAGAATCAATTCGAATAATCTCATCATTCTGACATTGCAAATCAATAGTATTCATTTTGCAGTTTACAATAGCATTCTGTAAAGTTAACAATTCCATACCCAGAATTATATCAAATTCATCGAATGGTAATAACATCAAATCAGTCAAAAAACATGAATCTCGAATCATCAATGAACAATTCTTACACACTTTGTCAACCAAAACACATCAGCCTAAGGGGTTCGTGTAACAGCCTATTTTCAGTGAAATCAGAACAGTGGTTTCGTGACCACAAATCCAAGCTAAAAAAGAAAATTTTATTTTAAAATTATGGCATGATCTATATTATGATAGAAAGGTTGCATAAAAATTTTGATAAGAAAATTTTATTGATTTTCTAGTTAATTGAAAAAAAATACATTTTTGGGACTCCGTTCCGGTAAACTGGATTCGTAAATATTTTTAATAAATATTTACGAAGTTAGTTGTGTAGTTAATTAGGTTTTGGATAGGTGAATTTGTTAAATTAGGAGCAATTGAGTGGAAGGACTAGATTGAACATAGGGTAAAAGTTGAATTATAGAATAGAGAAAATTCAAGGGACTAAATAAGAAATTACACCATAAATTGACATGTGTGTGGTAAAAATAATTTCCATGTGTATAAATAATATACATATATTAGTAATTTTTATATATTTACTTATAATTTAAGTAAATATTATTATATTGTTATATTATATTAATTAAATAAAGTAAATAAATTAAATTAAATTATGACACTTGTGTGGTAATAATAATGTAAATGTGTAATAAATACATATGTACATTTGTAATACATATATGTATTTATTTATTATAGATAATATAATATAATAATATAACTAAAATATAATAAACAAAAGAAACAAAAGAAAGAAAAGAAAGGAATAATAGAATAGAAATGAAAAAAAACAGGGGAGAAAGAAAGAAAGAAAAGGGAGAAATTGGGGTTTAAGGTTTCAAGTTCAATTGGTAAGCCAATTTAGTTCCTTTTCTTATAATTTTGATGCTTTTGGAATCTTAGAATAAAATACTACTTAGTATATATTGAAATTTTGAAAGTTAGTAGATTTTTGGACATGGTTTATGTTGAATTAATTGATGAATTAGGGGTTAAATTGATAAAATTTCAAGTTACAATTAGGTAAAGGATTAAATTAAAGAATAAATTAAAAGTTTTGTGTAAAAATGGACTAATTTGTAAACTTGTGAAATTTAAAGAAAAATTCTGAATTTTATGAAATATAAGTGCTGTAAATGTGAGATGTAAAAATCAAATAGGCTTGGAACAAGGATTAATTTGCATAGATATTAATTTCCGAGCTTAGGGACAAAAATGGAATTTGTGAAAAGTTTAGGGGCAAAATAGTAATTTTGTCTAGAACATGAGTTGAATCCAAATGAGTATAAAATATGTTGAATTGATGTTAAATTTATCTATATAGACCCGGAAAGATCGAAAAAGGAAAGTGACCGTAGAAAAGAAAAGATATAGGATTAAAAGAATTTCGATTACAAGTTGCTATCGAGGTAAGTCCATATAACTTGAATGAGTATGTAAATATGTTAATTTAAATGCTGTATTGTATTGTATATGATGTATGAAATTGAATATATGAATGAGTATGTAAATGGTTCTCATACACACATGGATGAAATAGTATAAGTATGGTAAGGAAAAATATGCATATTGATGTGTCATATGGTACATTAATTAAGGATATATGATATTATGTAATAGGTATTTGTGATGTTAAAGTAGAGTTTTCTTACATGAGGAACTATGTTCATAATATGATAGTGAAGGAAAATAAAAGGGAGTGATAGGAAATATTGTAGTGAAAGGAAATAAAAGTGTTATAAACTTAGTCATTAATATTTTGCACTAAAACAGTCTTACATAATAGCTGTAGTCTGACTTTGAAAAGCCACCAAAAATTGTGGAAATTGAATTAGAGGTTGAATTAAATATGAAATTAAAGCCTATTGAGTCTATTTGAATTTGTGTAAGACAGAGTCAAGATGATTTTGAAATCCCCTGTTCTGATTTTATAAAATCATTAAAAAATTGTACAAAAATAATTATGAGTTATAATTTATATGCTTAGAATCATTGATGAGTCTATTTTCAAAATAAATAAACGAGAACATCATTCGAATCTTGTACTAAGAGATAATAATTTTTTTGTGAAGAGGGGTCAGGACTATTAGACAGTGAAACAAGGGTGAATTTAAAGAATAAACTGTACTTATTGGCTAGACCAAAAATTCTAAAAATTTTATGGTAAGAAGATATATGAGCTAGTTTTAGGGAAAATTAGCGGTTCTCAATTTGGAGTTCTTTAGCTCAAGATATAAATAATTTAATGACTATGACTCAGGTGGACAGTTTTGTTATGAACATAGGAAAATTTTTGAAATTATGTCTAATTATTCTATAAACTTCGATAACATCTTGTAACCCTGTTCCAGCGACGGATACGGGTTAGGGGTGTTACAGTTTGATAATTTAAGTACAAATTCAGTAAACTCTACAGGCAAACTCTTACTACTTACCAAGTTCATGCATATATAAGAATGCGTTGATCCGGGATCTATCAATACAATTACAGAAGTATCGTGAAGAGTAAATGTACCCATAATCACATCTGGAGACGAAGCTTCCTTACGAGCTCGAGTGGCGTATACTCTGGCAGGCCCGCGACTCTCAGATCTAACAATCGTATCTTTATTTCATTTCTAGCTGCCACTCACGTTACCCGTATTTCAGGGCGGTCTACCTCGAGTTGTGTAACACCTCCTACCCGTATCCATTGCTGGAATAGGGTACGAGGCATTACAAGAGTTTACTGAACATTTTCAAATAATTCTGAGTCATTTATTATTCATATTTTGAAAATAATCATAACATCTTTTTATTAGGCCCTCGAAGCCCAAAACATACATTAAAAACCAACCGGAATAAAATCGGGATCATAAAAAAAAATTCGCAAAATCTTAAATTATATTTTCATCTCAGTACTTACCATTTCAATGTTCCTTATAATTAAACATGTTACCATTCAATCAATAGCTTGGCACTTGTCTAAGCGTCAAACAACAACATTGTTAGTATACTTGCACATATTTCATATAAATTCAACATTGATATACCTATTTTCTCAACATATCACACTTGAGTTTAATAATAGTCTCAACTTACATAATTTTCTTGTATCAACATATCAAAGATAATTATATATGTACATGTCACAAAATATATTATTCTCTTATTGTTTCTTCATAAGCATATATCATTCATTTCGTTATATCAATATTTCATGCACCATCATTTCCTTATATCTTATGTATATTTATTTCGGTAATAGTTCGTATTAAACTTAACATAAATTAAATTCCACGTACCTATACTTATTTCATTTATCTATCTTCTTAATTATTTCATACAACTATTTTGTACATATATTTTCATATGACCAATTCCTGTAAACATTTCACACAACCATTTTGTATAACCAATTCATATAACCATTTATCATCTGGTACATATTACCTGAATATTAGTTGTTCAACAGATATCTTGGCGTCTCTCTTCCACGATCTTATTTATCTTCGACATGATGCCATGATTGTAACACCCCTTACCCATACCCGAGGCCGGGATAAGGTACGAGGCATTACCGAACAAACATACAAACATTAAACTAAAATATGGGCCATAAAATTTCATTCATATTTCAAAACGTTCATTCACTTACATACAGTCCCTTATTTGAGTCTACGAAGCCCAAAACATACTTTAGAAAGGGTTCGGGACTAAACCGAGAACTTACAAAAATCTTGGAAATTTCATGCTTTAAGGCTCCACACACCCGTGTCCCAAAGTCGTGTTCCATACACGGCTGAGACACATGGTTGTGTCTCTACCTTTGTGGAATATACCTAGGCTATTTTCCAAGCTTTGGTCAACCTTAATCTCTTACACACTTATACAAAATCAAAAGCATATAACATGGTATTCATTTAATGATTAAATATTCTCAATTAAACCACAAATATAGCATTTGTATGTCATCATACATGTGTATCTCATACTCATTTTACCTTGTTTATTATAGTACCACTTATATACTTATACCAAGATTATCATCTTACCAAATATCTTCAGCTTAATCATCAAGCATTCATATTTAAAACTAGATCATATCTTTATAAAATATCACAATTCAGATGCGCAAAATAACATGTTTTCCTAAAACATTTCAATTCAACTCCATACCCAACAAGCATTACATTGAGACTAGTCATATATATATATACATGTCATGATACATATCATTCTCTTTCTGTTTTCTTATAAACACATATCATTTATTTCATTATATAAATATTTCATATACCATAGATTCCATGTATTCCACATATATTTATTTCCCTCATCCTCCTCTCCATTCCACATCCTTAATGTATATAGCATTCTTGTAAGTACGATTTCACAATTTGCTAATAAATGCTCACATCAAACTGTCCACACGAGTCATAGTCACTTACTTATTTATAATTCGAGCTACAGAGCTCCAAATTAAGATCCGTAAATTTCCACTGAAACTAAACTCACATATCTTTCCACCATAAAATTTTCATAATTTTTGGTTTAGCCAATTAGTATAGTTTATTCATTAAAATTTCTCTTGTTTCACATTCTGACAGTTCTGACCTCTCTTCACTAAAAATTAATTATCTCACAGTACAGAACTCAGATAATGTTCTTGTTGATTTATCTTGAAAATATACTCATTACGGATTTTAAAAATATAATTTTAAGCCTCTAATTATTTTTATCCAAATTTTTGTGATTTTCTAAAGTCAAAACAGGGGATCACATAATCATTCTGAACTAGTCTCACAAAAACATAAATATCTCAAAATATAAAACTCCTTTTTTTTCTCTATTTCTTTTATATCAAAATAGACTTATTAAGATTTAGTTTGATATCTCATTAAGTCTCTGATTTAATTTATACTATTTTTGGTGATTTTTCAAAACTACATCATTGCTACTGTCCAAAACAGTTTTATTGCTAATTCACTCTTTCACACTTTCTTTGTATTAACCTCATTTTAACATACATATCACAAATCATTTTCACCACATTTCATACATCACAAGTATAGGCCCATGATCACAAGGTCACCATAAAATCATCCTCATGTATAACTTACTTGTTTATAACCTTACCACATCCTAGTCACTTAATGAACACATCATTCACATAGCCAAGTTCCTACACTTATTCATCACAAAACTCACAAAGCAATACATAGAGAGTCTCCCGTTGAACACTTCGGATCAATCCTCGATAATTTATGGTTTCAGCACATAGCTCCACCCATCATATAGTTCGGCTCTCTTGTACACATGGTGAAAACTCAGTACCACCCATGTGACCTAGCCAATTTATTTTGTAGCTCTCTTGTCTACATGGTGTCCTTCACCTGGAACCACGCATGCGACCTAGCTACATATATCCCGTAGCTCTCTTGTCTACATGGTGTACACATAGTATCACCCATGCGACCTAGCTACATCATAATGTCTTGTAGCTCTCTTGTACACATGATGTGCACTCAGCACCATACATGTGACCTAGCTACATACTATCTGTATCATCCAATCTTTCCGAAGGTTCAACCGGGATTTCTCTCTCTTTTCCAACAATTTCACCAATCAAGTAATTATCCACAAACATATTTCCAATATTATTATAAAATATCATAATACAAGTAATATTGATGTATTACTTACATATAAACTTACATCTTATTTAATATCAAGGCAATAACATTAAATTACACATTGCCTTATTAAAAAACATATGAACTTACAATTTCCCATAATATCCATAATCATAGAAATCACATTTATGTATTATAATTCAATGCACTTCATGTACCATAGACATATTTTTAAATCAATTCACAAACTTGGCACCATAATCATTTAATTTAACATAATTCAATTAATTCACTAAATTTAACTTTCAAATATAAATTACAGCATTATTGCTGTATTATTATCATACCAACTTATATACTTTCAACACCTCAGAAATTATAATAAATATATCAATTTTACATTGAAACATGCATAAATTAATGCTTATTATACATATGAACTTACCTCGATACTAAAACGGTCATTTTACCAACTTTCCCAACTTTCGATTTTTCTCTCATTCTAAGTTCAAATCTCATTTTCCGGGATCTAAAACATCATATTTTACTTATTTAATTAATGTACTATTAAAAACAGTCATTAACTCAAACTTTGGAAAAATTACAATTTTGCCCCTAAACTTTTGCATATTTACACTTTTGCCCCTAGGCTCGGGAATTAAACTTCATCCCTTATTTTCATGTTTTATGACATCCTGATTACTTTCCCCTTTTATGGAAACATCAAATTCTCACTCTAACATATACTTATGACTATTAGGTATTTTTACCGATTAAGTCCTTTTACTCGTTTTCACTCAAAACCGAGTAGCACAAGTTGTCTAACATTATTTAAAACCTCATATTCTATCATAAAACAGAAAAATAAACACATTTCACCTATGGGTATTTTTCCAAATATGTACCCTAGCTTAAATTATTGCTAGAATAAGCTTAATCAAATTACCGGGATTCAAAAAACGTAAAGAACATGAAAAACGGGGTTAGAACGGACTTACTATTGAGCTTGGAAAGCTTGAAAACCCTAGCCATGGCTTCTCCCATGCTAATTTCGGCCTCCATGAAAAAGATGAGTCAATTTTGGCTTTATTTTCCCTTTTTATTTCTTTTAATTACCAAATGACCAAAATGCCCTTACTAAACTTTCAAAAATTTCATCCATGTCCAATTTTTTTCCATCACTTAGAAATTGGTCAAATTTCTATTTAAGACCTCCTAATTAATATTTCAAAGCAATTTCATACTAGAAACTTCTAGAATGCAAGTGTTGCAACTTATTCAATTTAGTCCCTAACTTCAAATTGAGCACTTTATGCATAGAATTTCTTCACGAAATTTTCATACAATCATGCAATCATATCATAGACCTCAAAATAATCATAAAATAATTATTTCTCTCTCGGATTTTGTGGTCCCGAAACCTCTGTTCCAACTAGACCCAATTTTGGGCTATTACAATAATATCTTTCAACTATGGTTTTACTCATTTTCTGTCATGTTGTCATGGTATCTTTCAACCATGGTCTTATTCATTTCATGTCACGTTGCCATGGTATCTTTCAACCATGGTCTTACACATTTCATATCAGGTTGCCATGGTATCTTTCAACCATGGTTTTACACATTTTATTTCAGAGAGCACACTCCCGCGAACCTCATCCTTACAATGGGATTACCAGTCCAGGCTAAATCCCCTGTAATATAAACTCATAGAGTATTTTCTGGATTACCAGTCCAGGCTAAATCCCCTACAATGACAATTACTCTAATGAGCTTGGATCTGAATTACCAGTCCAGGCTAAATTCAGACCCTAATTCGGATTACACGTCCGGGCTAAATCCATTTTCCACATATTCTTTGGGAGGGCTGTATCAGGATAGGATCACCCGTCCGGGCTAGATCCTTTTTACCGTCAATTCCTTTTCAGAGATCCATCAGAATTTCCTTTCATTCAACCGAGATTTCTTTCTCTTTTATCAAATATGTCAATGTTTCATAAAATTTCATATAATGAACATTCAAATCATATTCATATCAAAAACATGCATTTCAAGCATTTAAGAATATAATTCAAGTTACATGAACTTACCTAGCGAAATTGTAGAAATATCAAGATTTAAGGGTATTTTAGTAATTTACTATTTTCCCGATTTTCACTCGATCTTAAATTGAAAATTTCATTCAATTTAATAATTTATATAATAAAACAATTCATTCCCTTCAATTTGGTCATTTTTGACATTTTCACAAAATTATCCCTGAAGTTTTACTTTTATTCAATTTAGTCCTTAAGCCTAAAACATGCAAATTAGCCATGCTAGTTGGATATTCAAATTCATATCTATTTTCCTCCTCCTCCTCCTCTCCATTCTACATCCTTAATGTATATAACACACTTGTAAGTAACATCATCTATAATTTTTATTATTTACTTTTATGAATATTCAAGCTGTCCATCTGTGTCATAGTCACTAAATTATTTATATCTAGAGCTATAGAACTCCAAATTAACATCCACTAATTTTCCCTGAAACTAGACTCATATATCTTCTTGCACTAAAATTTTCATAATTTTTGGTTTAGCCAATAAGTACAGTTTATTCTTTAAAGTTACCCCTATTCTGCAGTCTGACAGTTCTGACCCTTATTCACTAAAAATTAATTATCTCCTCGTACAGAATTCGAATGATATTTCTGTTTATTTATATTGAAAATAGACTTGTTAATAATTCTAAACATATAAATTTAAACCCCTAATTATTTTTATCCAAATTTTTATGATTTTCCAAAGTCAGAACAAGGGAACCCGAATTCATTCTGACATTGTCTCACAAAATTCATTATATCTCATGATTTACAAATCCATTGCTTACACTGTTTCTTCTATGAGGAACTAGACTCAATAAGCTTTAATTTCATACTTTTTTCATCTTCTAATTTGATTTATACAATTTATGGTGATTTTTTAAAGTTAGTCTACTGCTGCTGTCCAATATTATTTTAGTGCAAGCTGTTTATTACCATTTTTCCCTTAAACTTTAATAAATAACAATTTCGTCCCTACTTAATTAGCCTCTCAATTGAGCTGATTTTTCTCAATTAATACTTTATTCTATCACTTTAAACTACTTTACAACTTTTGGAAATCATAATTTCAACACTAGACTTTAATTCCAAACATTTTCACAATTAGGTCCTAACTAATTCATTCACTTTACTAACTTAATTCATACTCTATTTCTATTCAAGTTCCATCCCAACTCAAATTTAACAACTAAATTTTCAGCTCCTCAAATTAGCCCTTCAACATAAAACTTATGAATTACTTTACAATTCAATCCTTATTTCATTTCTAACTTGAATTTCTATCAATTTAACCCTTATTTCATCATTTTACTCAACATGAACATTATCCAGAAATCTAATAACTTTCAAAATATCAACTTAATTTCATCAAAATATTATTCCAAAGCTTCTAAAACATCAAAATTAAGTAAAAATGGCTAAATTGACTTACCTATTAAACTTCCAAGCTTCACACCTTCAATTTTCCCTTTTCTTTTTTCTTTTCTCTTTTTCTTTCTTTCCTTCCCCTGCTCCCTGTTTCGTTTGCTTTGTTTCTTCATTTCTGTCCTTTTTTTTCTTTATTTCCCTTTTATATATATATACACATATGTATTTATACTTAAATAATAAGTATTATTTATTTATTCATGTGTATATTATTAGCACATTTGTATTTATTTATAACCATACATTTGGCATTATTTAATATATTTATCATATAAAATCTTATAATATAATTATTTAATTAATAAATATCTTTTATAAAATAATAAATATTTATTTAATATCTAATACATGTATTACAAATGTATATATTTTTATCCATACACTCGTATATTTTATTTACTATACATTTGTCTTTATACTAATTTATTTATCATATAAATATCTTATAATATAATTATAATAAATTAATTTAATATCATTTATTACTAATAAATATATATATTATAATTAAAATCTAAGTAAAAATCTTAGATTTTTATTTTATATGCCGCCTCACTTATTCTAAATGGCATAATTGTCATTTTGGTCCTTTTTATTTTCTTTTAATTTATAATTAAACTTTCACACTTTATTCAATTTAATCATTTTATCCAATTATTCTTAATTAAGCTAAATTCACTTAATTAAACTCTAATTAACCACTCAATTAACTTTTTAAATATTTTTGATAAATATTTAAGGATCCATTTTTTAGTAACGGAGACTTGAAAATACACCTTTCCGATAACCGTAAAATTTGGGTTATTACAAGTTGTATTACCACTCGGCCTCGGATTTTGCATAATCTCTTGCTCTACAGACTCAGGACATTCACAGATAAAGTGATCTAAGGATCCACATCTAAAGTAAGCTTGGTCATTCAATCTACAACTTCCCGGATGTCTTTTACCACAATATCTACACTCAAGTCGATCGGATCGAACATTTCTAACATTTGCAACATAAGTAGCTGGAGCACTGAAACTCAAATGCGATCTAGTACGATCTCTACTCGAATGTTCCAAATTAGCCTTTGAACGGCTAAAATCATCTCGAAATTTCTTTGACGCAGACTAAAATGATTTACTTGCAAATCTCTTTCTCGTAACTCTAGCTTCTAAGTCGACTTTTCTATTCTCTTTCCCAAGCACTTCAGCTTTACACGCTCGTTCAACAAGTACTACAAATTCTTTTATTTCCAGAATCCCGACTAACAACTTGATATCTTCATTCAAACCATCTTCAAACCTTTTACACATTATTGCTTCGGTCGAGACACATTCTCGTGCATACTAGCTCAATCTCACAAATTCTTGCTCGTATTCTGTAACAGACATACAACCCTATTTTAACTCAAAAAACTCTTTATGTTTCTGATCAATAAGTCTCTGACTGATGTATTTCTTCTGGAATTTAGCTTGAAAGAAATCCCAAGTGACTCGTTCCCTCAGAACCACAGATATTAATGTCTTCCACATTCTTCGGGAGTACATGACATTTCATCGATCACTCGTATCGTTTTCTCTAGCAAAAATTTAGCTCTCTCAACATCATCATTAGTAGTAGCACGGAACTCTTCAGCCCCATATTTTCTAATTTTATCAACAGGTGGCTTACTCAACTGAATCGGATTAGCTTGTGGCATGACAGGAACTTGTGAAGGATTTAGCGGGGGTAAAGGTTGTGGCACAACCGGATTGGTTCTAATATACTGAGTGAACCAATCATTCATCATTTGGTAAAAAGTTTGCTTAGCCTCTCCCTCGTGGCTACTAGTAGCAAGTCTAGAATTAGATGGCACTGTCCCTTGAGCGGGAACAAGCGCATTACTTTCAACATCGTCAACTACGGCTCATTCGGGATCCATTTACTATATAAAAACATGTTTTAATTGTTAGGAATCATCACACTATCGCAGTTCATATATATGGCATGTATAGCTAGACTCACATACTCTACGTTAGTTCTAGAATTAAGGTATTACCAGACATATCAAAACATTTCGCAATCATTTCACAATCAAAATTCATACATCATCATATCATAGTCAAATATCAACATAAAGCCCCTTTCTTAAGTCAATATGACCTTAAACATGTATTAGAAAAAGATTGGGACTAAACCAAACACATATAAATTTTTTTGAAACTTAAAAATTTTCTAAGTTATAAAGGTCACACACTCGTGTGAACAGACCGTGTGCCTCACACGGCATTAGATAAGCCCGTGTGTCTAAGTCGTCACGAAATAGAGCATACATAATGACTTGTCTACACGGCCAGTCACACGTCTGTGTGTCTAACCCGTGCTCGAAATTGACTTGGCCACACGGCTTGGCACACATCTGTGTGTGCGACCGTATGGTTGATGCTTGATATTCATAACAGGTTTTAAAGATTTATAAATGAAACGTTCTTGAGACTAACTTATTATCACGATTAAGGCAAGTGTACCTATCGAACAGTAGTATAGTTTAGCAAGGCCGGATTGTCGAACCCAAAAGAACTACAAGTACTAGTATTTACTTCTTTTTTATTATCTAGCCTAAAATTTAAGAGGTTTGGTTGTCTAAAATAATTACTAACTAAGAATGCACAGAAAGAAAAACTTGGGAAAATACTTTTGGGAAAATTCGATTGATTGAGACAATACCTAAGGACAAATCCACCTAGACTTCACTTGTTATTTTACTTTGAATCAGACAATTTATTCATTTGACTTGATCCAAAGAAATCTTTAATTATATTATTATCTCTCTCGAGACTAATAACGTCTAACCCTAGGTTGAATAATTGAAATCTCTTTCTAATTAACACCCTAGAATTGCATTAACTTGATCTATGGATTCCCTTATTAGGTTTCACCCTACTCCGAAAAAATCTTGTGACCCTATCTCTAGGCGCGCAATCAACTCCACTTAGTTATGACAAATTTACTCTTAGACATGGTCTATTTCTCCTCTGAATAAGAGCTTAACTTGAATCAATATCCTAGAATATCAAAACAAGAATTAAGAACACATAATTAAGAACAAGTCAAATATTTATCATACAATTCAAAAAATAATAACAAGATCTGTCTTACGTTTCATTCCCCTTAGGTATTTAGGGGTTTAGTTCATACTTATGAAAGAAAACATCTCAAAAGCATAAAGATAACAAAACATAAGAAAACCCAAAACTCCTGAAGGAACTTGAAGGGAGATCTCCAATCTTGATGATGAATCCAACTCTTGAGATGGATCAATCGACTTTCCTTGAGTAATTCCTTGCTTTCTACTCTCATCCCCCTTCCTAAGTGCCTCCTCAAGTGTTTAAATAAGCTTTGGAATGCGTAAGAGCCTCCAAAATTGGCCTTTTCTGAATTGGACTAAACTTGGGTTCAGTAGGGACACGTCCGTGTGCGATTACTGAAGGCTGTAGCCAAGGCTGTTAAATGGGCACGGGCATGTGATCCACCCGTGTAAGTCGTGCTTCGATCTTACCAAATTGACACGACCGTGTAACACGTCCGTGTGAGGAAGTCCAGGCCATATTGTTTTTCCGTGTGGGTCTATTTTCTTTGTTTTTGGCCCGTTTCTTGCTCTTTTTACTCTCCTATGCTCTCCTAAGTATAAAACATAACATTAAAGGATTAGGAGCATCGAATTCACCAAATCTAAGGAGAAACCATCCATAAATGTGTTAAGCATGGGGTAAAAATATGTATAAATTACGGTTTATCAACTACCCCCACACTTAAGCATTTGCTTATCCTCAAGCAAAACCCTCAACTCACAATCAAGATAAATTCCTCTTAACTTATAATTCCTATTAATAATATCTCAAAATAATCCATAAGTAATCATTCATTTAGAATTTAACTAAAAGAACATCAAAGTTTCAAAACATTCCAAGTTGAGTATTTTATCATGAAAGCATAGGTGTCTCCCCTCATCTAAGTAATTACCTTCGACTCAAAATATCACAGAGTTTCACATCCTCACTAAAGATTCACTCAAATCACTCAAGGTGTTTAAGGACAATACATGAAGCACTCAATAGTCAATAATGAAAAGTCATTACCATATGCTTGCTTGAAAATCAAATCTCCACCACAATATATTGAAATGAACATCAACCAAAAGGTCTTTAAAGGGTTGTAACGTGGCTTTGGTTAGGGGGTGTGGTCACAAGCTGAAAGAAAATGTTAGAATCAAGAGTGAATTGGAAAATTGCCTGACTAGAAAAATTAAATAAACATCAATTGAGTATAAGTGAGCTTCTTCTCAGAAGATTGAATTTAGATACTGCGGCTCAACAATACCGAATTACTACTAATATGTAAGTATGAATGTTTTTTTTTAAGAAAAAGTCAAATACATAGAAGAGCAAAGCATAGCTAAGCAATTAGTTCAAATCAAATCTCGACAAAAATAGAGATCAAATTAGGGGGTTTCAACAATAATGGTTTACGGGTTAATATTGAGGGTAAATCAATTAATGACTTGTTAGGCTCAAAGGGGTTTATTAAGGGTTAATTATGAAGGTAGGCTTCTGTGGAGTAAGTAAGTTAAACCTAAGTGCCTTTATCATTTTGACATATCAAATCAAATGGTGTGGTCTTGACATGCATAGTCAATCAAGTTCTAGAATAACAATTCAATATTGACGTACTCAAAGTAACAATAAAAGTGAGCATGAAAGAAATAATAGGTGCTCTAAATGCTCAAAATCTCACAAAAATTACGGCTTTTTTATGTTTAAACCCATAAATTTCAACTCAAGATAATACCTAAAGTTGGGAGAAACAACCTATAAAATTTTAAATTCAACAGTTAACTTATCATGCTTAATTCTTTAATATCTTAAAGTTTAAACAATCAATGCATGAATACCTAAGTTTTAATTCAAGACATATCAATAAAAATCATAAATTAATCAAAATTCATTCTAATCATGGCATAAGAAAATCACATGAGAATAAGACACAATTCAGGGATTTCTAATGACAATATGAAAGACCCCCCACACTTAAGATGTACATTACCCTCAATGTATAAAGATAAATATATTGAAAAAGATAGATTGATAATCATAAGATAGGGAGAGAAGTGAAACTTCCTGAATGATGAATGAACTCATTGAATTGGGATTATGGAGAATAATCGGCCAAAGTAATGATGAGAGCGAACGAGGATACTCCGGTGGTGGTAGAGGTTGGGTTCCACAAATGCTGCGCCAAAAGAATATTATATCTCAAGCTGGCTATGGTCGTGGTAGAGCAGGGCATGACATTCGTGGAGAACCTTTCTTAGTGGAGTTTCAAGTTCCTGAGTAATAGTGAGCTTTAGAGCTCTTTATAAATCTTCATCGCCAGATGGTTCGTTCGCGAAGTGGGGTGGCAATGAGATGTGGAAGTGCTGACAAATTTGCTGTAGAGTAGCATTAATGTTATCAAAGTGCCAAAAACATTGCTGCTCAAATTAAGAAAGGCGCTCAGAGATGTCAGTGTATGGAGTCGCCGCATGAACTAGACGATGAAAAGGTAGTGGCTGAGACGGTGGGTCCTCCTGACGTGGAGGGACATCATCAGTAATGTCCTCAGGGTCTTCCTCCTCGATAGACTCGGCAAGGCGGTACTGAGGAGGGTGGGTTCCTCGGTGCTTCTCGATCATCCTCATATGTAACATGCTCAAGATGCCCTGTGGAGACATCTGGCCGATGAGAGTGAGGGAGGATGATTGGGCTGCTGTGTTGAGGAGCCCGAAGTGTCTAGCCAACCGAGTTACGTAGGGGCCAATAGAGATGACCCCCCTCCAATGCCGCTTCGTCTGGTGGCGAATGGCAAGGGTAATTAAGTAGGCGAGGTCAAAGATGTGCCTATTCGCCATACTCCATAGAAAGTAGGCGTCGTGAGTGTTCGTCAGCCTGTCAAAGTGTGTGCCAAGATGGCGTGTAGGTACCTCAAGGAGGGAGAGAGAGCCGATGCCTTGGAGCGGATGGGATCGTAGGAAGCTAAGCTAGGGACCAAAGCATCCCAACACTTCGAAGGGGAGTAGTGGATGTGGCGATGGAGGGAGTTGAGCTCGTTGTCTTCCATGAACTCCTCCGTATAAAGGCCCAAAGTGATACTGAACTCGGGTACACTTAACTACAAGACTAAACCGCCGAGACGGAACTGGATCGTTCCAGGGTCATCGAAGTTAGTCATGACATCTTGAACATGGAAGGTTGAGCAAAGTTCAAATGTAAGCTCAAGGTACGTCGGCTCGATGATTGCAAAGAAGAGTTCCCATGGATCGGTTGTTAGGAGGGCTCAGACATCGTCAGCCAACTGAACTTGTTCAAGTGCGGTCCAGTCAATGCAGCGGCCCACACCTAAAGGTCGAGCCCGAAGTATCTGAAAAATTTCCTCCTGATTTCCTGGTGGAAACTAGAGGAAGGGGTGTCGGTTTTTCGAGATGGGAACCGAGGATGACGCTGCTCCATTTCATTTCTTCGAGGCGGGAACAGCAGTCTTCTTACCACGTGATGATGATATTGTACCTGCGTTGAAAAATCGAATCTCAACCAATACGTCCCAAAAATAGCACAGAAGTACAAATCTAAATATGAAAATTTCATGAGACTTATGTAGTGGATGAAGTAAACAAAACTACTAAATATGAATGAATGTATATGGGAAGCATAAATTTCATGAAACTAGGAAAAATGAAAAAGTAGAGCATAATGGAGTAACTAAAATGACCAAATTCTTATAAACAAGCAAAAGTATTCTATTGTTCTAACTAAGAGAATTCATTTAAAATAGGCAAATAGAGCAGAGAAATCATCAAATAAACAAAATATTCAAAGGAGATAGAGAGAAAATAGTAAACAAACGCAAAAAGAAGGAACTTGGGGTGGCAAAATCGGTGTTGTAGGCGGCGCACGGGCGTGGGGGGTAGGGCGTGTGAAGTTGCAGCGGCTAGGGTTAGGGATTTTTGGGGAGGAAATTGATGAATAGTGAGGGGTTTTTATAGATTTTGGGGCACTCGGCCGTGGGACACCATAATTTCCTCCCTACAAGTATCAAATAAGCATCAATTGCACCATAATTTAAACCAATTTCAATCACAAAACATTCATTATTCATGTCATATAATAACAAACCAATTTCACTATTATTATCCAAACCAAAACATACCAAATCACATACCAAATTCCTTTACTCGTACATATCATAATCCCAGCTTTTCACATCCATTATCATATTAACTTCATTCCATTTCCATAACTAACTTACAAAATTGACCATTTCTCATTTGGCCCTTTTTATATGCAGATCAAAACATACCATTTCTTAACATAACTCATATACCAAAAGTTAAACCAAATAACAACTTTAATCTAGCCATATCACATGGCATGATATACACTTCACAAAACATATACAAATACTTCTAGCCTATACATGCCATACTTCAATATTCACATTTTTAAAAAGTACCAAAATAAAGTTTGATAGTGTGATGATGATCTTTGATGATCCCCGAGCTTCTAGTAGCTTCGAAATCTATAAAAATAGATGAAAAACACATAAAGTAAGCTTTCAAAAGCTTAGTAAGCCATATACAAATAAACTAATCATTTTAAGCATATAAGCATCATAAAATACATATACTCAATAAACAAATACTATAACAACCACATAGTTCATATCCATCTCACATATTCCCAATTCATTGCATATATAGCATAATTTCTCATACTTACAACACAACATCACTTGCACATAAACTTACTTTTCATTCTCAATCATGATATACATTTCAAACGTACTTGAATCAGATACACATTCACACAGTTATTCATTTCTCGGAATGCCCGTTGAGTCGAACAAAATCAAATAGGATACGTGGACAGTTCGTACAATGCTAACGTCCCAGACGTGGTCTTATATGTAATCAAAAATCAATGCCACTATCCCAGGCAGGGTCTTACACAAAATCAAATATGATGCCGATGTCCCAGACATAGTCTTACACATAATCTCAAATCGATGCTAACGTATCAAACGTGGTCTTACACGAAATCACATATCAAACTCCTATGTCATGACATATGCATCCTAACTATTCCTATGGTTCGTACGGGCTTTCGGAAGTCGTCACATTATTGAAACATTATCAATTTCACATATTTAACTATTACAACCATTTCTCACAATTCAATATCATATAAACATGAATAAACCAATTCAAACACAATTATTTGTATATAGACTTACCTCGTATGAAAATGAACGGAAACAAACTGTTATTCAAAAACTTTCAACTTTCCTCGATCTAATTCCATTTTCAATGGTTCTTGATCAAATACATTTAAATTTAACTCATTCAATCTCACATTCATTCAAATCAATCCATAAACACATATTTAGGTCATTTTACAAATTAGCCCTCACTTTTTCACATTTTAACATTTTAGTCCTTATTTCATAAAATTACAAAATATACATAATTTCCTTTCACACATGCCTAGCTGAATTTTATTCTAGCCCAAATAAGTCCATATATTTAATTTATTTCACATTTTAACCCCACAATTTCACATTTTCACAATTTAGTCCAAAATACTCAAATTCATCAAAAATCCCAATACAAAACATAGTAATCTAACATATATCTTTCATTTTCTATCATCTAACTTCACAAAACTCACATTATCAACAATGGAACATCTTAAAATCATAATAAAATTCAGAAATTGAGGCATGGGCTTGAAAGATTACTAAGTAAGGATCACAAAAACTTAGAAATTATCAAAAACGGATGAAAAACCATACCTTAATCATCAATTTCCTGAGCCGAACCCTAGGAAACTTATTTTCTTTCTTTTTCTTTGTATTTTCGGCTATGGAGGATAATGGATGAACAAATTTTTATTTTTGTTTTACTTATAACATCATTTATTAACTAATTACCTTACTAACCTTATTATTATCATTAACAATCCACTAACTAATGTCCTTCCATGACATTTCATGAATTCAATGGTCCACTCACAACATAAGGACCTCACATATATTAAGACATAGCAATTCGACACTTAATCAAAGCTACTTTTACATTTTCTGCAATTAAGACATTTTTTTAAATTAGGCACACCAACAATCAAATTTTCACACGAAATTTTCACAGATATCAATTCACATATTGTAAGCACGGAAAATAATATTAAAATATTTTTTTCTGACTCGAATTTGTTGTCCTGAAATCTCAATTCTGACTAGGGTCTAAATCGGACTGTTACAAAACAGATACATTTTACATATACGGCATTTCCCTAATACTCAAAGCCTTGACTTTCCTAAGAAGCCAAGCTAATTTTTATGCCTGATTTGTATTTTAAGCTCAATATGTCGACTTGAACCACTACGGTTTGCAAATGGTCAGTTACTTCTCATACTTGAGTCACAGCTTCGCCTATGATGTGATCTCTATCTCTAATCTGACCTTCAAAGCGTTGGAATTGCTCTTTCCAGTGTTCATTGTTCGTTTCTAGAAGTTCAACTTAAAGTTAACAATTTTGCAGTGTGGTCTCAAGCTCTTCTATCTTTCTCTTCAACTCCTCAATCTTATTTAGGCTTGTTTTCAACTCAATTGCGAAGTTGCGACTACGATATTGACGTAGTGACCTTTCTAATTCTGCTACCCAGGCTCTTAATCCAACTTTTTCATTTTGGCTTTCTAAAAAAACCTTTTCCAGAGGATTTTCTCAAACTCAAACATCTTAGAATTTCTTTTCCCACTGGTCAGTTCTAATATTTTCTTCTTTGATCTCTTATCGCCATTGCTCTGATGTTTTACCCAACTCGGTAGTTATTATCAATAAGCACAGCTTCTTATAATTTGTTTTTAGACTGTCTAAGTCTTCCTTAGCCTTGTTCTTTCCTTTCCTCATTTTCTCAGCTTCTAACTTCTGGACGTCAACGTCTAATCATAGTTACATCTTTTTCTCTTCCAAGTATTCTATCTTTTTCTTCAGCTCCGAACTCCTCTTTTCAAAGTCTTGCTTTATGATTTCCAACCCAGACGGGATTACTTGTAATTATTCTTCTATTGGCCGAGTGTTTTCTTAACTTGACAATAGGACATTGTTGTTGACTCTTTTACCCCACCAACAATTATACTCGAGGGTCATAATGGGATTTGCGGAAAATCTTTTCATTCTGTGAGTTTGGTTTTCAGTGCTTGATATTTCACGAACCTTCTTCTTGTAATTATCACCCTTGTATGCAAACTTGCATTGAGCCAACACTTGTGTTGATGGTGTGAACAACCTTGATCTATATTGTCTCAATACAAGTAAATGAGCATATCTAATAGCTCATCAATATCTCGAGTACAGGGACCCAGTCAAAGTTTCCACATCGGTACAGAATCTCACCAGGGATCATCTAAGGGGCCCTCCATTTGACGTCTCCATCTTGGAGAATCTGGAGAATTGCTATCCACTTTTCTTCAGAAATGTTGTCTCGTCTTGCCGTAGCTACAAATTCTTTCAATGGAGAGTAGTTCTCAGAGAATACTCGATAAGAGACCTTTTCTATACTCGATAAGAGACCATTTCTACCTTCTAAAAATGGATATAGAACCATGCTGACAATAGTTGTGTACACCCAATAAATCTTCCTTCACCCGCTCTTCGGCATACACTTAGAGATCTGAAAGTTTCAGCCAAAATTGTTAGGATGGGCGTGACCCTTTTGCCAAGCCGATTGAATAGATCTGAAACTACATCATCTATGTACCCTAGTGCTTTGAGAAAGATAACCAACCCATAAATACTCAAGGCAAAGACGCCGACTCTTTTCTTCGTATCCTGATGTGCCAAAATCAAATCCTGCAAACTTTTTCAAGTGATGCATTTACTATCTTCCTTTTGTTTAATCCGGGCCGCGACCCATTTCTCACTCATTCTCGTTATGCTCATTAGCTTCTTTAGGAAATTCGAGACTTTGACGGCTCTAGAATAAGCTTTATCAACTTGTATCCTTGGACAACGAAGCAAAGTTGTGTACTTCTCTACAGTAGGCACCAAATCTACCTTCCCTAAAGTAAAGCAGCTATAGGCGGGATTCTAATATCGGGCCAAAGCTTAGAACAAGTGTTTATCCACTTTGACATCGAGTAAGTAAGGCAAATCACCATAGTTATAGTAGAATAACTGATTAGTTTCATTATCCCATTGGTCCCATATTTCTTTTCAACTCTTGAAGATTATTCTGAGTCATATTGATGCAAGTGAAATCCCACAATTTTGACATATATCCCTCCGTCAAGCTATCACCTTTCTCTTGTTGTGTATTCTATGACCATATCTGGACAGTCACATTGTCTTCCACTTTATTAAGAAAAATCTTTTCCATTACAAGTTTTCTATTTAGGAACTGAACGTGAATCAACATCTTTTTCTATGATGAAAATGCAATGCAATCACAGTAAAAAAAATGAAACAAGTCAGTACATTTCATACAAAGCTAGAATTCAAAGCAAGCAAAAAATTATAAATAGAGCACCTATTTGGGTGACCACTAGGGGTTTGGGTATGGTTCTTCCTAGGGTGAGTTCTTAGGGTTCATTATATGTGGTTTGGTTCTAAAATAAGGGTACCTAAACTAGTAGATTCCTCGATCCTCACCCATTATAGGCTCATACAAACAGAGTTCAATTCAGGAGAATAAATTTCCTTACGGTTATACGAAAATGAAGATCTCACAAAGATATAAGTAGCGATGTATCCCGAAAGTGATCCACTATCTTATACGAAGCTGAAAACCTTACGAAGGAATAGTTTCTCACTTCCACTTAAGAAAGGTAAAATCTAATGGTTATGCAATACAATATACGGAGTGATAAGTCACAATTTATACATATTTTTATCCCATACTTAACACATTTTCGGATGAATTATCATTAGATTTGTGGAATTCGATGCTCCTAAACCCTTGATTTCATGTTTTATACTTAGGTGAGCATAGGAGAGTAAAAAGAGTAAGAAACAGGCCAAAAATAGAGAAAATGGGTCAACGTGAGAAATCAACACGGCTAGGGCTTCCTTATACGGGTAGACCACACGCCCGCGTCTATTTGACAGACTCTAAACACGGCTTAAGCCACCCTACACAGGCGTGCCACACGGGCGTGTCCCTGTTCGAGCCCAAGTCTAGTTTTATTTGTAAAAGGCCACTCTTAAGGGTTTAGAAGCATTCTAAAGCCTATATAAACACCCTAGAAGGCACCTAGATGGGGACACACAGAGTAGGAGGAAAGGAATTACTCGAAGAAGCTGATTGATCCATCTCAGAAGCCGGATTCTCCTTCAAGACTGAAGATCTCCCTTCAATTTCCTTCGGGGTGTTTTGGGGTTTTCTTTATGTTTTGTTATCATTATTCTTCTGAGATGTTTTTTTTACACATATGAACTAAATCCCCTAAATACCTAAGGGGGATGAAACCTAAGACGGATCTTGTTATTATTTTCTAAATTATATGATAAATACTTGATTTGTTCTTAATTATGTGTTCTTAATTCTTGCTTTAATATTCTAGGATATTGATTCAAGAATTGATGTGCTTATTCAAAGGAGCAAAAGTCCCTGTCTAAGAGTAGATCTAGCATAATTAAGCGGAGTTGATTGCACCCCTAGACATAAGGCGACATAAATCTGCCGGATTAGGGTCAAACCTAATAAGGGAATCAATAGACCGAGTTAATACAACACTAGGGGTTTTAATTAGAAAGAGATTTCAATTAATCAACCTAGGGTTAGACGTTGTTAGTCTCGTGAGAGATAATAATATAAATTAGGGATTTTTACGGATCAAGTCAAGTGAATAAATTGTCTAGTTTAGAGTTAAATAACAAGTGAAGTCTAGGTGGATTCTTCCTTGGGTATTGTCTAAATCAATCAGTTTTCCCAAAAGTATTTCTCCAATTTACTTCTTGTGCATTCTTAGTTTAGTTATTTAGTTTAGATAAAGCAAATCCCCTTATTTTTAGACTATATAATAAAAAGAAGGTTAATACTAGTGTTTGTAGTTCCTGTGGGTTCGACATTCCGGTCTTGCTATAAGCTATACTACTGTTCGATAGGTGCGCTTGTCTTTATCTTGATAATAGTTAGTTTTCAAGTATGATCAATCATAAAGATAAGACTTATCATGCACATCAAGTTGTTGGCGCCGTTGCCAGGGAACTAAGATATTAGGAACGCTTAATTTTTATTACTTTTTATTGCAATTTATTTTATTGCAATTTATATTTTATTGCAATTTAAATTTTATTTTTGTTTATTTTACTAAATTTTCTTTTATTTACTACTGGCAGGTTTTTGCAATTTATGACTAGAAGAAACCCGTCAGGACCATTACTTTTTGATAGTGAGATTGAAAGCACAGCTCGCAGAAACCGAAGAGAAATAAGGCGAAGCCTACGTTACATAGAGGAAGGACAAGAGGACGATATCCATAATACAACCGAGGAGATGGCTAAAAATCAGAATAATCAGCTTCCTCCCGTGGTCGCTGCAAATCCAATAAATCAGAATCTTGCCCCTCGTACTATGTATGATTATGTTAAACCTAATTTAACAAGAGCTGAATCGAGTATAGTTAGATCTGCTATTGCTGCAAATACTTTTGAACTGAAACCTAACACGACTTTGGGCTAACGGAGCAGAGATCTTTAGGGGCGTGTCTGGTATAGCCCCGAATGTGGCGAAGTATTGGTTGGAGGCTACAGAACGGATTATGGACAACTTGGACTGCTCTAAGGAGATTGTGAGTTGGGTATCTGTACTAAGTCCTTTGGGTCACTCGGTTAGGGTAGACAAACTGTATAGGGATGTACCCTTAGAAACTCAAGGTAGGATTTTCCCTGGAGATCTGATAGAGTTACCGTTAAGAGAGTTTAATCTCATTTTGGGAATGGACTGGCTTGTTAAGCATAAGGCGACCCTGGATTGTGCTGCTAAACGAATGGTGTTAAGGACCACAAAGTATGAGGAGGTTATGGTGATAGGTGAGCGAAGGGATTATTTGTCCAATGTGGTGTCAGCTTTAAGAGCTGAAAAGTGGATTGGGAAAGGTTGTGAGGCCTATTTGGCATTTGTAAGTCAGTCGGAAGAGGAGGGACTGACAGTGGATAAGGTTAGGACCGTAAAGGAGTTCCAAGATGTTTTTCTGGAGGAGCTTCCAAGATTGCCTCCGAACCAAGAAGTTGAGTTTGGAATAGATTTGTTGCCTGGAACGGTGTCCGTGTCCATCGCACCATATAGATAGCACCGAAGGAGTTAGTGGAGTTAAAGGCTCAAATTCAAGAGTTGTTGGATAGGGGCTTCATTAGGCCAAGCATGTCTCCATGGGGAGCACCGGTGCTATTCGTGAAAAAGAAGGATGGTACGATGCGGATGTGCATTGATTATCTCCAGTTGAACAAACTGACGATTAAGAATAAGTATCCACTGCCAAGGATTGACGATCTGTTCGACCAGCTTAGAGGAGGTTTTATATTTTCCAAGATCGACCTCCGATCTGGATATCATCAGTTAAGGATTAAGGAGGTAGATATCCATAAGACGGCATTCAGGACTCGGTATGGTCATTACGAGTTTCTGGTTATGCCATTTGGACTGACGAATGCTCCTGTAGCGTTTATGGATCTGATGAATCGTGTTTTCCAACCATGTTTGGATTAGTTCGTAGTCGTCTTTATTGACGATATCCTGGTATATTTTGAAACTGAAGCGAAACATGATGAGCATCTCTGTATAGTGCTGCAAGTGTTAAGGGAGAAGGAACTCTTTGCGAAGTCAACAAGTGTGAATTTTGGTTGAGGAAGGTAACCTTCTTAGGACATGTGGTCTCTGCTGAGGAGATTAAGGTAGACCCTCGGAAAATTGAAGCGATTTTGGAATGGAAGCCGCCTAGGTCAGTGTCGGAAATACAGAGTTTCCTAGGACTGGCAGGATACTACAGAAGGTTTGGAGAAGGTTTTTCTGTGATGGCAGCACCTCTAACAAAACTCATAAGGAAAGGAGTACCGTTTGTATGAACTAAGAAGCAGCAAGAAGCTTTTGAGAAGTTGAAGAAAGTTCTGATTGAAGCACCTGTGTTAATTCAACCTGAGTCTGGGAAGGATTTTACTGTGTACAGTGACGCATCACACGTGGGTTTGGGCTGCGTGTTAATGCAAGACGGTAAGGTGGTTGCATATGCATCACGACAACTTAAGCCTCATGAGGGGAACTATCCGACTCATGATTTAGAGCTAGCAGTAGTGATCTTCACGTTGAAAATCTGGAGACATTACTTATATGGAGAAAGGTGTATCATATACACGGACCATAAGAGCCTAAAGTATCTGTTAACTCAGAAGGAGTTAAACCTTAGGCAATGAAGATGGGTAGAGTTTCTTAAGGATTAAGACTGTTCGATCGAGTATCACCAAGCAAGGCTAATGTGGTATCCGATGCTTTAAGTCATAGAACCGTATCTGATCTGAGAGCAATGTTTGCTCGTTTGAGTCTGTATGATGATGGCAGTTTGTTGGCTGAATTGCAAGTAAGGCCAACCTGGGTGGACCAGATTAAGGAAAAGCAGTTGAAAGATGAGTTTTTGGTTGCTCGTTTTCAACAAGTTAAGGAAGGGGAAACTTCTGAGTTCGGTTTAAATGGTGATGGAGTTCTATGTTTCCGAGGAAGAATTTATGTTCCGAGGGACTCTGATTTAAGGCAGACAATATTGAAGGAAGCTCATGGGGGACTATGTGCCATGCATCTTGGAGGGAATAAGTTGTATCACGACTCGCGAGAATTGTACTGGTGGCCTGGACTTAAACGAGAAGTAACGGAGTTTGTAGGGAAATGTCTGACATGCCAGCAAGTGAAAGTTGAGCATCAATTACCTTCTGGACTGTTGCAGCCAGTGAAGATACCACTTTGGAAGTGGGAGAGGGTAACCATGGACTTTGTGAGTGGGTTGCCTTTGACACCATCAAAGAAAGACTCAGTGTGGGTGATTGTGGATAGGTTGACCAAATCGATCCATTTTATACCTGTTCGTACTGACTTTTCACTTCAAAAGTTAGCTAAGTTGTATGTGGCGGACATTGTGCTACTTCATGGAGTCCCAGTTTCAATTATTTCTGATCGGGATCCCAGATTTACATCTCGGTTTTGGCAAAGGTTGCATGAGGCGTTGGGGACGCGATTGAATTTTAGTACGGCTTTCTATCCCCAAACTGATGGTCAATCGGAAAAGGTTATTCAGATTCTGAAGGACATGTTGAGGGGATGCGTGATTGACTTTCGAGGTAGTTCGGAGGATTACTTGCCGTTGGCAGAATTTGCGTACAATAACAATTACCAGGCGAGTATTTGAATGGCACCGTATGAAGCACTGTATGGACGAAGGTGTCGTACACCTAGTTGTTGGACCGAACTAGGAGAGCGACAAGTTCTTGGACCAGAGTTGGTAGCTGATACTGAGGATAAGGTCAGAATAATTAGGGACCGGTTAAAAGAAGCATCTGATAGGCAAAAGTCGTATGCAGATTTGAAGCGTAAGGAGATTGAGTACTCAGTAGGTGATATTGTCTTCTTAAAGGTTTCTCCTTGGAAGAAGATATCAAGGTTCGGTAAGAAGGGCAAGTTGAGTCCGCGGTTCATTGGGCCTTATCGGGTTTTGAAGCGAGTAGGCCCAGTGGCTTATCAGTTGGAATTGCCTCCAGAGTTAGACAGGATTCACAATGTTTTTCACGTCTCCATGTTAAGGCGTTATCGTGCTGACCCTGCTCATGTCCTGCCAGTTGTAGAAATTGAAGTTCAGACTGATTTGACCTTTGAGGAGGAGCCTGTGCAAATATTGGCTCGAGATGTTAAGGTTCTCAGAAGGAAATCTGTCCCGTTAGTGAAAGTACTTTGGCGTAATCATGGAAGGGAAGAAGCTACTTGGGAATCAGAAGAGACTATGCATCAACAATACCCTCAACTAGTTAGATCAGGTAAATTTCGAGGACAAAATTTCTTTAAGAAGGGTAGAGTTGTAACGCCCCAATTTTCAGGAATTCTGTGAATGTTGGCATAGGTTTAATTATGTTAGTGGGCCTCTAGAAGGCCCAAGCTTAAGATAGAACCCGACAATTTTAGTTAATTTTTGTTCTATAAGAAAAAGAGGGTGAAATTATGAAATAGAACCTATATGAAAATGTTTGAAAATGCTATAGGCTAAATTGAAGTGGCCAAATAAATAGGAGTGCAAAATAGGAGGATTTGCATGACAAACCTCCCATTTTACATGAAGTGGCCAGCCATCATGTTGTTGTAGACAATATGAGCACTTGATATCCATAATTCATGGTACAAATTGATAATGGGTTAGGTAAATGTTCCATGATAATGGATTAGGTAAATATTCCATGATAATGGGTTAGGTAAATGTTCCATAATAATGGTTTAGGTAAATGTTCCATGATGGGCATTTCATGTCTTTTGTATTAAAGAATTAAATGGATGAAATATGAAATTTTATTAAAAGAAAAAGGGGTGAAAAGAACAAATTTTTGTCCATCTTTGTTCATCATAGCCTAAAGTTAGAGAAGAGAAAGGAGAGGAGAAAGCTCTTGAATGTTCGGTCACTTGGGGAAGAAAATTGAAGGTAAGTTCATGGTAGTTTGCTTCTATTTTGAGGTTCATGAGTTCTTCTTGATTCTACATTAACTCTTGAAGCATATTTTGGTTTTTGGTTGTGTTGTGAGCATTTGGTAATGAATTAAAATGAAGGAAATGGTTGTTGTTTAATGTTCTTTTGATGAAAAATGGAAGATAGGTGAAGTTGAGCCAAACAAATGAACATGCATGTGCCTTAGATGCTAAAGGGAAAAATCGGCTAACATGTTGTGCTTTAAAATGATGAAATGGAGATTATACTTAAGTAAAATCATAGATATATGATGATTGATTGGTGATATACATGTTTAAATAACATGCATGCAAGTTATGTGTGAAAGAGTGAATTTGGTAATAAATCTGCTTGGGGCAGCAGCAGTAACGTGATTTTGGAAAATCACCATAAATTTTGGGAGATGAATTAGAAGCTGAATAAATTATGTAATTAAATATTAATGAGTCTAGTTTCAAATGGAATAAACGAGAACATATTTTGAATTATGTACAATGAGAAATTTGATTCGTAATGAAGAGTGCTCAGATTAGTCAAACAGTGAAACATGGGAAACTTTAAGAAAAATCTGGTATTGATTGGCCATACCAAAAATTCTGAAAATTTTCTGGATAGAAGATATATGAGTCTATTTTCAGGAAAAATTAACGGAACTTGATTTGGAGTTTCGTAGCTCCAGTTATAAAACATTTAGTGACTATTGCTCAGGAAGACAGCTTGCAGTGAAATTATGATTATGTGGTAAACATTGACAAAAATTTGTTAATGAGTTGCTTATTGTTTTCTTATAAGTTTACTATGATCTGTAGGTGTGGTTGGCCGAATATTGTATGGGGTTAATACGTAGTTTGTATTTGAATAGTTAGATTAACGTGTTAGTAATCAAATTGTAGGCAGTTCGTGTGTAGATCTCGTCAGCATATCGTCGCAAACAGGTGTGTAACTAACACCCTCTTTCTTAGTCTGGATCGGCAAAAGTCAAAAAGCTGAAAACCGGTATTTTGTAGATTTGCGAGTGTGCGAATGCTCGTGAGGTAAATCGATTAATGTTTTTGGTAAGCTGCAAAATTTGGACTGCAAAGTACATGATTTCTGTACCCTCAATATTTTTGGGCTTAATGGGCCAAAATTGGAATGATAGGCTAACAGGCCCAATTCGGTAAGAACCCTCAGTACGTGATTCTGTTAGTACGTGAAAAGTAGGAATATGCATGAAAAACCCTAAAATAGATAAATTACTGAAATACCTTTAAAAAGTGGAAAATTTACAGTTTTACCCCTGGTAGATAAATTATCGAAATACCCCTAGGGTTAAATTGACCTAAATGCATGTTTGACTGTTGTTATTTACTGCATGCCATGTTGTTATTATCTGATGCATGGGATTGGGATATTGACGGAGGAAGTACTGAAAGTGGCTTGTCCACGTACTAGAGGCTTTGCCTCAATTTACTGTTAACTGAGCAGCAAGGCTGCAACTGTGGAGTGTTGGGCTAGGTGGGTTGAGCTATTCCCCACATGGAGTGTAGGGCTAGTACGGGTGGAGTGTAGTGGTTGGTAGGTTGAGTAGTCTCCCCAAATGGACTTGCATATGTTACTGATGTTGCATGTATTTTGAAATGGGCCTATGGGACATACTGTTATCTGAATAAGGGGCTAAGGCCCAGTTTATTGTAATCTAAAAAGGGCTCTAGCCCAGTAACACTGTTACCTGAATGGGCTTAGGCCCAATAGGCTTGAGCTGACTTGGGCTTTGAATGGGTTTTCCTTACACATTGAGTTTCCCCAAACTCACCCCTTTTATTTTTATCCACGCAGGAAATCCCCAACCATAGTGGGCTTGGAGCTGTGAGGGAATTCGGAGTGGCCACCCGTTCTGAAAGTTTGATTTTCTTCTGGTGAATTGGACATCTTTTTATTTACGTTTGAAGTTTTGGGTTTTTAAATGTAATAAAGCCGCTTAATTATTTTTGATGGTTTTAATATGTATTACTAAGATAGGTATTACTTATTTTAACTGTTGAAATTGGATAGCTTTAGGGCGTGTTTTCAAAAACAACAATTGATTTCAAAATAACACGACAACAAATAAAGCTTCCACAATGAAAGTATTTTCCAAAATTAATCACTTTTCCTAAAAATGACTTAATCAAATCGGTTTCCTAGAAATATCCATGACGTTAAGGCGTGGCAATGGCGGTATGCATGTCTAGGATTGGATCCGAAGGGAGCTTGGTACTTAAGCAGTCCGATGGACTCACCACCTCTTTTCCGGTTTCCTACCTGGTGCACAGCTTCCATTCACTTTAACCTATAATGAAATTATCTTTTAAAACACTAAGTAAGTTTTTCTGGATCAATAATATAAAATGTTTTGAACGCATGTTGGATCCGGTCATAACGTTTGGGCCGGGTTTGGGGTGTTACAATCCAAGTGCTCGAAACTCAGATAGGCCAGCTTGCCAAACTGATTTCTAAATGACCACAAGGCAGCTTATCGAGTAACACTAAATCTAACCCAAGGGAACAGCTCAATGCGATTACCGATCAAAATAAAGAAGGGTTAGTTGAACCTGAACTAGAACAGAGGCAAGAAATTGTGGTAAGTAAAGGTAAAGGTGAGGTGGACCACAGTGAGTAAAAACTAGTAGGTAAAAAGTACAAACCTTGTGTGCCATACCCCATTGCGACAAGGAAAGACCACACAGACGAATAATTTGGTAAATTCCTTAAACTATTAAAGAAATTACATATTAAATTACCATTTATTGAAGCTCTTTCGCAGATGTCAAATGCAGTTAAATTTTTAAAGCGTATTTAGCAAATAAACAGAAGTTGGATGAGACGTCGCATGTAGAGTTAAGTGCAGTTTGCTCAGCCATTCTACAGAATAAGCTGCCCAACAAATTGAAAGATCTAGGGAGTTTTACGATTCCTTGTTTAATTGGTAGCTTAGATGTGAATAATGCATTGGCTAATTTACGGGTGAGCATTAATGTTATGCCTTATAAAATGTTTAAACAGCTAGGTCTTGGGAAACCCAAACAAATTAGGATGAGCATTCAATTGGCTGATAAAACCATTAGATTTCCTAGGGGTATCATTGAAGATGCTTTTGTTAAAATCAAAAAATTTATATACCCAGTAGACTTTGTTGTTCTAGATATGGAAGAGGATAGTAACATACCTTTGATTTTAGGACGACCCTTTTTAAAAACCACTAGAACTATTATTGACGTTGGCACAGGAGAATTGACACTTCGTGTAGGCGATGACATGATCACTCTCCAAGCTCGTGATTCTGCTAAAATATCTAGCAATCGAGATGATTCTTTAAGTTCAGTTAATTTAAATAACGTTACAACTCAAACTTTTTTGCAGGAACCCCTTAGGAAGAACGTGATGGACCCTAACCCATGCCATGAAAACAGGCCGACTTATGAAGAACGAAGACTTCAGATCGATGAACTAGATGAATGGCGAACACCTGTCAAGGAGAAACCAAAAGCACACGAAAAATCAAAGCGACACCACGATGAGCATAGGGATGAAACAAAGCAAATTAAAGTTGGGGACAAAATATTTTTAGATGAAAATGACCCCCGAATTGCTACTTTAGAGCACAATACAGACAGAGTAACTCCTTTCACGGTAATGAACATCTTCCCACATGGTACAGTTGAGGTAACACATACTATATTCGGAACTTTTAAGGTAAATAATACTCAACTCAGACCTTATTTTGATAAAATTGTTAGCAGAGGTGAGGAGTTTCAACTCTTCAATCCACCGTAATCACACAAATGTGAGACTATAAATAAGCGCTTCTCGAAAGGCAACCCGAGCACTAACAGTGTGGATTTCTTTAAAATTTTAGTTTTTAACATCTAAATCATTAACTGAGTCCTTGAACATAGGTTTTCCAAATTCACACGGCCAGGTGCACAGGCGTGCCTTAGGCCGTGCTCATACAACGAGCGATGACACGGCCGTGTGATACGGCGTGTGAGAACAGAGCAATTTTTCCCCAAAACACAGGATTCGAAACATTGCCACTGCCATGTGACATGGCCATGGGCAATCCTACCAAAACAACACGGGCGTGCGACACGCCCGTGTCTATAAGCCGTGGTAGAAACTGAAAAATTAACACGAGCGTATGACACGCCCGTGTCCACCATCTGTGATCGAACCTGTCAAAATAACACGGTCGTGTGCATATATAAATTGGTGTGGAAAAAGCGAATGAAGCAAGACACGGCCATGTGACATGACCTTTTGCCCCAACACGCCCAAAGAACATGGGCGTAGGCTGAATTCTGGACATGCCCAAATTTGAAAGCCACGAAACACACGGGCTGAAATAAGGGTACACGGGCGTGTTTATTTTACTATTATTTTTCTTTTTCTTTTTATTTTTATTTTTATTTTATTTAAAATTCCATTGTCTCTTATTTATTTTTGAAGACTTCTGTGTTATATTTCAAACTCTGCTTATCCTTATGGTTATTATCGAATTATCCCTTAATTCTCCTTCACAGTGGTGTTTACTTTCTCAGAATTATGCCTTTCATAAGCTTTACCTACAATTCTCACTCTCGTTAATTCAAGGATTTCATCCACAATTTCAGGGCAGTTTCGCTTCTCTCCCTCTTTTGATATTATCTTATATTGATATTATATATCTTTGTACATTGAGGACAATGTACATCCTAAATGTGGGGAGGTTATTTATGTGATTATCAGAAAATCCCTGAATTTTTATCTTGTTCTCAAATAATTTTCTCATATCATTATTGGAGTAAATTTTGATTGATTTATGATTCTTATTGATATGTTCCAAATTAAATCATAGGTAACTGTGCATTGATTGTTTAAACTTTAAGACATTAGAGAATTGAGTATGATTAGTTGAAACTTTTGAGAATTAAAATTACTAGGTTGTTTCCCTGAATTGAGGTATTATCTTTAAATTTTGAATTTACAAGATTGACATCAAATATCCATAATTTCTGTGAGATTTTGAGCCTTTTAGAGCATATATTATTCTTGCTCACTAATTTTATTAATCATGAGTGTGTCAACATTAATTTGTTATTCTAGAACTTGCATCGATTATACATGTCGAAACCACACCATTGATTTGATATACTAAAATGATAAAGGCACTTAGGTTTTAACCCATTTTTTCCTCATAAAAAGCCTACCTACACAATTGACCCTTAGTGAACCCTTTTGAGCCTAACAAACTATTTTTTTTTAATTTACCTAAATTTTAACCCATAACTTAACTCTTTTTTTAATTCATTAAGAATTTTTCTCATGTTTATTAACTCCCTTTTTATCAAGATTTAATTTGAATTATTACCTAGCTAGGTTCGTTCTTTTTAGCCTCTGAATTATTTCTTCTTATGTACTTTCCACATTTATGCTTGTTCTTAAAAATATATATATACATACATATTAGTAGTAATTCTTTGTTTTTGAGCTTAAGTATTTAATTCCATATTCTGAGATAAAGCTCATGTTTATTCAATTGATGTTAGTTGTTTTTCCAATTAGGTAATTTATCAAGTTAATCTCGATTCTAACCGTTTCTTTTTCAACCTTTATCCACACTTTTAACCCAAAGCCCCGTTGCAACCCTTCGAAGACCTTTTGATTTGTGTATCATCTCATTTATAATGGTGGAAATTTGATTTTCATGCAAGCCTATGGTAATAACTCTTCATGTTTGACTAATGAGTGCTTAATTTGAACCTTAAACACATCGAGTGATTTGAGTGAACCTTTAGTGAGGATGTCAATCATCGTCAATTTAGAATCAAAGATGATTACTTAGATAAAGGGGGATGCCTATAATTTTATGATTAAAATGCTCGACTTTGACTATTTGAAACTTTAATGTTCTTTTAGTTAAATTTTCAATGCATGACTGCTTGTGGATTATTTTGAGACATTATTAATGAGAATTATAAGTTGAGAAGAATCTATTTTGGTTGTAAGTTGAGGATTTTGCTTGAGGACAAGCAAACGCTAAGTGTGGGGGTATTTGATATGTCGTAATTTATACATATTTTTATCCCATGCTTAGCACATTTTCAGATGAATTATTAGATTTGTGGAATTCGATGCTCCTAATCCCTTAATTTCATGTTTTATACTTAGGTGAGCATAGGAGAGTAAAAAGAGCGAGAAACGGGCCAAAAACAGAGAAAATGGGTCAACGTGGGAAATCAACACGGCCTGGACTTCCTTACACGGGTAGACTACACACCCGCGTCTATTTGACAGACTCTAAACACGGCCTAAGCCACCCTGCACGGGCGTGCCACACGGGTGTGTCCCTGTCGAGCCCAAGTCTAGTTCTATTTGAAAAATGCCACTCTTGAGGGTTTGGAAGCATTCTAAAGCCTATATAAACACCCTAGGAGGCACCTAGATGGAGACACACAGAGTAGGAGGTAAGGAATTACTCGAAGAAAGCCGATTGATCCATCTCAGAAATCGGATTCTCCTTCAAGACTGAAGATCTCCCTTCAATTTCCTTAGGGGTATTTTTGGGTTTTTTTATGTTTTGTTATCATTATTCTTCTGAAATGTTTTCTTTTACACATATGAACTAAATCCACCAAATACCTAAGGGGGATGAAACTTAAGACGAATCTTGTTATTATTTTCTAAATTTTATGATAAATACTTGATTTGTTCTTAATTGTGTGTTCTTAATTCTTGCTTTAATATTCCAGGATATTAATTCAAGTATTGATGTGTTTATTTAGAGGAGCAAAAGTCCCTGTCTAAGAGTAGATCTAGCATAATTAAGCGGAGTTGATTGCACCCCTAGGCATAGGGTGACATAAATCTGTCGGATTAGGGTCAAACCTAATAAGGGAATCCATAGACCGAGTTAATGCAACACTAGGGGTTTTAATTAGAAAGAGATTTCAATTAATCAACCTAGGGTTAGACGTTGTTAGTCTCAAGAGAGATAATAATATAAATTAGGGATTTCTACGGATCAAGTCAAGTGAATAAATTGTCTAGTTTAGAGTTAAATAACAAGTGAAGTCTAGGTGGATTCTTCCTTGGGTATTGTCTAAATCAATCAGTTTTCCCAAAAGTATTTCCCCAATTTACTTCCTGTGCATTCTTAGTTTAGTTAATTAGTTTAGATAAAGCAAATCCCCTTATTTTTAGGCTAGATAATAAAAAGAAGGTTAATACTAGTACTTTTAGTTCCTGTGGGTTCGACATTCCGGTCTTGCTATAAGCTATACTAATGTTCGATAGGTGCACTTACCTTGATCGTGATAATTGTTAGTTTTCAAGTACAATCAATCATAAATATAAGACTTATCACGCACATCACGGAGATATACCAAAAGACTCAAACCAATAAAGCAAACATATCATTATGTAACAAAATGATGAAGACTACAAAAATGAAGGATGAAATGCAATGAAGGGATCATAAATTTAAGCCAAATTATCAATTTTCGACAAAAAGACCCAAAGTAGTCAACTCACGGTTTGACTCTCTTATTTTGTCCCTAGTGGAGTCGCCAAGCTGTCAAAACCTTTTTTTTAAATCGACTTATATTTTGAAAATGAAGACGGAGTAGCCACCAATCTTTTTTATGATGTGTGATCAGATCACCTCGTAATTTGATTGTTTTAATAAAAGGCTTGATTTACTAAAACAATTATTTTTTACCTACAAAAATCTAGAAAATGGGTTCGGAGTCGGTTACGCACGAGGAAGGATTAGCACTCTCGCTACGCCCAAAATTGGTACCTAATTGATTACTCAATGTCTTAGTATCGAAAATTAAAAATTTGAAGAGAATTTAAAACACGATCCTACTTTGCATAATGTTATTTTTAATTAAAATCACTTGAATAAATCAAAACTATGTAAAAGACCCTCTTATCTCGAGGTAACAAAATGTCATATCCCGTAAGTTAAGACATGACATCTCGAATCCTCGAAAATAAGCTTGTTCTTTATTTTAATTACTATTTAAATCTCATGTGTTTTAATTTTAAAAGGAATGTTCAGTTATCTAGATTCAATGAGAAAGTCGAACCCCGTAAGTTAGGGCACGACTTTTCGAATATCTAAATACGAAACATTGTCTTAATTTTAAAATTTTCATCTTTATGCATCGAGTAAAAAATTATATAACACTTAAAACAATGTGTATTTATCTTATTTGGGTATAATACAACAATGGATAAATATATCTAAACACGATTCGTGACATGGTTATAAAGAACTAAAATGAAATGGTAGTGTATAAAAAAGGATCAATGATATACGAAAAAATAAAAAAAATATCGTGCTAGTGAATGACAATAATGTAACTACGATAGTGATAACACACCAATTTGTAATGACGATGGCAATTATTGTATTATAATTATTATTCTAATAATAATAGAAATAATCGAAGAAAGGTAAGTAGTAATAATAATAAAAATAATGATAATAAAGGTGAATAATCTAATTTTTGAAAGTAAAAAAAAGGTAATAAATAAATAAATAAATAATAGAATAATAATAACAATAGTAAAGGGAAAAGAAAATTAATAAAAAATGCACAATAAAAAAGAAACATAAAAAAACAATTTTAAATATTAAAAAGTAAAGGAATAATAAATAAATAAATAAATAAATAAAATAATATATAAAAAATCTATACAGGGTTGAAATTAAATAAATAAGGATTAAATCAAAATTGAAATGAAATTAAAAGCCTAAATTATAATAAAATAAATGCATAAATATAAGAAGGACTAAATTGAAACCTAAGTGGAATTTTGGGGGCAAATCGGGATAAAAAAATAACGGACTAAATTGTAACGCTTGGAAAAAAGGAGGGACCAACTGGGAAATTATTCCCAGACCCTCGAACGCACCATTCCATGAGAGACTAAAATGAAACAAAACCAAAATTAAATGATCAAATTAAAAAAAAGAAGAAAAAAACGAAATAGGACTGGATTGAAAAACAATTAAAAAGCAGAAGGACCAAAGGCGCAAATAGACCATTTTTTAAAAAAATGCAGACCATGAGGCAAGTGCGTCAATTTTCAAGTCGGTCTTTAAAACGACGCCGTTTTGGCATCTGCAACTTAAGCCCAAAATGACGTCGTTTTGAAGGGCAATATAAGTCAAAAAGTTATGAAAAAAATTCATTTTATCCATTAAAAAAAAACTCCAGCTCCTTTTTTTTTCTCTCTGCTCTCCCCCACTTTGGCCTTGGCGCCGACAAGCTTCCGCCATGACGACCACAGGAGGTCGGAAAACCTAAAAAACCCTTTTTTGTTTGCCCCATTTTTTCGTAGAACATAGATCTAGGGACAAAATCCCCGAAAAAGCACCCCAAAGTAAAAAAAAAATTTGATGAAACCTTTTGGTTTCTTGATTTTTTTTTTAAAAAGAAAAGCAGAGGGAAAGCTCCCACATCTTCGATCCAACGAAAGGTTTCCCCCCACCGCAGGTAAAAAATTCGAGCCATTTTTTATTTTTCTTTTTAGAAAATAAATAATAATTGAAATAAAATAAACTACCTTTGTCTTTTAGAAATTTTGTTGTTTTCTTTTTTTGTATTTTCTTCTTTTTCGTATTCGCTAAGAAATCCTCGAAAACCTTACAAATATTTGGCTTTTATAGTTGTTTTTCAGATTACAATCTTTTTCTTTTTTCTTTTCTTTTTATCTCTGCTTGGCTACTGTCTATTGCGTGTTGTTTCTTCGTGTTTGGTTTCTGTCCTTTCTTCTCTTTTTACAGGTGGTGGTTGGAGATGACGGTGGCGGCGAAAGCTAGGGTGCGGCGGTGGCGTAGGCTAAGGTTAGGTTTCTGTTTCTGAAAAGATATTTAGGCTATTGGGCTTGTAACTTTGGGTTAGGTTTTTTGGGGGGCCATATTGGGCCACATTCTGTTTTTTTTATTAGATTTTAGTTTTTTTATTTGTTTTTATTTGTTTTGTTTAGGCCGACAAAATTGGGTTTTTACATATAAATTATAAGTGTAAAACAGTACTACAACTAGGGCTTAGCAAGAAAACAGAAAATTGACTCGAACCGTGGTGTTTGGACGGTTTTAGAATGCAAGTTTAAAAATTGCAATTAACTGAAACTGAACTAAATTCTGTTTTTTATTTTTTATATAATTAATTTAAATTATTTTATGATATAAAAATAAATATTTTATATTTAAATTAGTGAAAATAATTTAAAAGTTCTTATAATTATTGGTTTTTAGAAATATTTCTAAAAAGACTTTAAATTTTTGCAAAATAATATTCAAAAACCATACATAAAAATTTGTCAAAATAAATCAAAAAATTCAAAACAAAATATTAATACGAAAAAAATCAAGAACCAAATCGAGCCAAACTAAATTATGATAGATGGTTTAAAAAATTTAAAAACCTTAATCGAACTCAATCGATATCATCATTAACTATAACAATATCAAATTAATCTCAATTCAAACTCTAAATCACTTCACTAAATTAATATTTGGATTTAAATCGCCTCAAAATTTTAAAAAAATAATAATAATTATAAAATTTCTAAAACATAAGAAAAACAAATAATTGACCTATATAATATAATTTCATCTTTAATAACTAATACAAGTACATTTATGCATTAATAGTCTTAATAATTAAGAAATGTATTTGGATCAAGTTTAAATCCTAAAATCGATATTGTTAGAAAAATTTTATCTAAATATTAGCTCCAACCTGAATAGAACTAGACTTAAAAGTAACACATGTTTTGAAAACAAAAGCAACAACATTTGTTTAGACTAATAACTTTTAAGTTACACAAGTTTGTCACCTATGATATTCTTCAAACATTTTTGATGTCAGATCCTCTTTGAAATTGATCCACTCATTTGTTTTTATAATCATCTTCAAGTGTTAGATCACTTCATCTTTTAACGAGTCTTCTACACTTCATCTCGCAAATTTATTTTGTATAATATGCAACATGCATTAAAATTTTTCAATTTTGTTTTCATATTGTAGAAACAAGCAGAGTGTAATAGTCACAATCTTCGCTTTAATAAATTGTTTGTTCTTTCAATTATGTGACTTGCAGAAGAATGCCGAAGATTGAATAAGTGCTGTTTATAATTAGTTGGCATGTTTCCTCTCCAAAAATTCAAGTGATATCGAGTTCCTCTATAAAAAGCTAAAAATCTCGGACTATCTACATTTAAAAAGAACAAAATAAAACCAAAAAGATCATTTAAATATAAATAAATAACTACCTGCTCCATTATATTTTTTGGCCTAGACATCTATTTAAAGCATCTCCTAACACTTGAGATTCAGATACTTACCATCACTAATCTCATCCCCTCCCATTTACATGTAGACAGGCTCCCAATATATATATATTGAGCAAAATCCGATTTAATTCGAAAAATTCGATAAAAAATTTAAATTTTGAATTAAATAGTTCGATTTCTTTGAGTTAATCAAGTTATTCGGATCAACTCGAATAAAAAAGTAAGTTTTTCAGTTTAACTCGAATATGAATTACACAATTCGAGTTATCTGAAAATCCGAATAAGAATCGTTTTGATAAATGTTTACTTTTTTAAAAGTTAAATTTTAAAATAATTAAGTTAAAAGGCAAAACTACGCCGTTTTGATAAATGTTTACCCATTAAGTTAAAAAGGCAAAATCATTATATTGCTCATATAGTTAAATAACCGTGTATTCGTCTACTAGTTAAATAATCAGTCTATCTAAACACAACATTAAGTATAAATAATAGGATTCGTTAACTCGACTCAATTTGACTTAAATTTTTTGACTCGATTCGATTCGATTCAAAAAAAATTCAAATTGAGTTCAGTTGCTAAAATAGGATTTGTCAACTCGACTAACTCGAAAATTTTTTATTCGATTCGACTCTACTCGATCGAATACTCATCCCTATATATATATATATGCTTAAATTGTACTTTGACACTCCTCAAAAATGAAAAAAGTTCTGTTAAGTTCCGAATCATAAATTAATACATGATAAAACTATATATTTGAACTCTTAAAAATTTATAATTCAATTCTAATTTCCCTTAAAAAAAATTTCTGAATTTGCCCTGCCTGTAGATACCTCTTCAAAAATTATTGCAATGCCACTCCCTACTACTTCTAGTGAGGAATTTTTTTTTTTTGTTAGGTTGTTCCTCTAATGGCTTGTTCACCATTGGGTCGACTTATTACCTTATTCCTTAGTCTTCATCAAATTTATCAAGTGTTGGACACCGCCTTCATTCACAATCACTAGCACCAATAATCTTTATTAGTCTGAACTCTTTAGTTTTCACGTCATCTATCACTGCGCCATTGAACTAGGAATTGATTGTGGAGTTGTCATCATGGCCTTTCATGTAATGGGTCTCCAAAACCTCATCCTCACCTATACACCCATCAATAATGTCTACCGTCAAGCACAACCTCAAACGCAACAAATCCATTTTGAACAACCTAAAGACATCAATTCTCACCCCTTTTCAACCTCAGATTACAGTTGTTGACCCAACTTGAATATGACAGTTGTTAATGTTGAAAAAATGAAAATGTTGAATATGCGCAAGTCTTCATCATGGTTTGTTTCCCCTTAAATTATTTTATTTATAAGATTATGATTTTATTTATAAAATTATTATTTTAACAAATAAATTTCATGTTAGAAAACGAGAAAAGTAATATTTATTTATAAATATTTTTATAATTTTGTATTTATTTTTACAAAGTCTTATATATTTTTATTACAAAGATTTCAAATTTGCAAAAATAAACTCCAAGTTTTCTTGCAAAATTATCCTTCAAAAAATTTAATACAATTAATATATAATTATTTAATATCACAAAAAAAAACATAAGACTTGTACAACTGGAGATTGTTTGATACACTGCTACTAGAGGTTTTATATTTTTACAAGTAAGATAAGGGGATTGACAATGTCCTATAAGAGTATAGTAAAATATTAAAAATATAAGTGTTTAAATGAAAAAGAAAAACATGCCAATTTTTTAATGTTACTTGTGAAATAATAATAATAAAACATATCACCAATATACCAAATACTCATCTTTGTATAATATTATAATGTTTAAATTTTTTTGGAATGAATAATATTAATTTAATAATTAATATAAATGTACATTGATTAAAAATTAAAGAAAATAAAATATATATTAATATCAATGAGGGTTATACCATAAAATTTATCAAATATATAAGATTATTATTTGATGTAGAAGAAAAAATTTCACAAACAAAATTAAGATGGTTAAATTTTAAATATAATTCAAAGAATACTTGTAATGATCTAAACTCACAGTATTTCACTAATAACGCACTAAATATAATATCAAATTTCCTATTTTATAATGTAACTTAAGATATTTAAAAAAAAAATTGACAGGCCGCCAATTATACATTTGATTATTTCTTAGGTAATTGAATTGGATGTACATATTAAGGTAAGCATTATAAATTTTGAATTCACTAATTGGAGCAGCTGATTAGGGCCCGGCCAGCCCATCTGGCTTCCGTCTCCGCTGAACGTTTTACATCTTTGGTTAGTGACCTATTTTCTCCTGCTTTGATTGATAAAGTTAACCTTAAGGCTTATGCTCAAGACCTTTTGGTTGGTCATCTATCCACATACTTCAGCCACTATCTTCTGAGGTCTTTGTTTTTTTGTATTGTTAATTTATATTTCTTTTAATGCATTATTTGTTGCTTAAACTTTGACTTCCTAAGCTGTTGAGTAAGATCATTTTATATATCTAAATAAAGTGGTTAGGGGTGGTACAGGAAAAACATTCATACTTTAGATTTAATTAGGTCAACTTCAACTTAAGGATCTTGATGGGATCCTGGTTAGTTGGTCCGTGAATTAGGTCGGTCCCATAAATTAGAAAAAAAAAAAGGTTAAACAAGCCATTTTCTAACAATTTGCATGTGGATGGGACTTAATCATGGTGATCCAAAATTCAACCGGTCTTGACCCTAACCTAAGGACTGTCTGTGGCTATAGTGGAGAGAGACAACCCTCAATCAGTCTTTTAAGCTCAAATTTCAAACATATGTACTAAAAAAAGATGGTTGCCTTGGTTGTAACCTATCTTATTCTTAGCTCATTCTTTTGCATGAAATTTATTGGCTCAATGGTCACAATAGTCATTATGAGTAGGTTCAAACTTTTTGACATTTGATACTCCACCATACAACTTAACAAATCATAGGAGCTTCCTTTCGTTGGCTTTCTCGAGACCTGATATCTGCTAATTTGCTAGTGGGTGATGGTTTGGCAGCATTACATCAAGTTCCATATTCTACCTTTTTCAATATTTTTATATTAAACAACAAAATAGAACTTTAATATTCGTAGTATTAGTTCTGTTCTGTGGAGTATTATATACACTATTTTTTATTTCCAGATGGTATTGAAAATTTGAAAGGAAGGAATAATTGTAATGATATGTGGACCTGAGAATTAAAAGGTAAAAGAAGAGTTAGCTTTAACCTAGACAGAGCGTAGACAATGCTGAATCGATAAAGCCAGGCGCCAGCTGCTTTGTTTGAAACAGCCAGTCGGGCTAATCATTTTCTCAAATTCAGAAAAAGACATTAAAGGATACAAAACACGGAGTATGGCTGGATCATAAGTTATAGGTGGTAGCATTAGCATAGAATAGAAGTGGGATTGAGGTTGGGGCTACGGTGGGCTACTGTTGTATTGCAATAGCAAATGAAGACAGGAGCTGAAAGAACCCAATGGTGGAATAGTGGAGATGGTGGGTAAGGTTGATCTGGTTTTACCTATCCTTTTAACACTTTCCAATGCAAGTCAGAGTAGACAGTCAATTCTCCTTTTCACTCTCTGGTCTTTACCCCACACTGCCCTTATTTTCAGCCTATTCTTCCCCCACATGATAAAGAAGTCACACTCAGCTATTGTCTCCTCAGATTCCCGCTATTCTCCTCTACTTGTTTTCAAGTCTCCTTCTCTCTCTATTAGCTTCTCCATCTTCTTTTATATATATATATATATTTTTTTTTTTTTTTTACTACTGTTACAGTTAGGTGGGGCTGCTCAACCTCCCTTGTCAGGATTTCCCTGCAAGTCCCCCCTCAATCCTACAATGCTGACAAAAAAGGCATTAAGACGCAAAGAATAAATCCACCCCACAACTACTGATAAGTTAGTAGATACATAGTCACTCTTTTATCTATATATACCTGTTTCTCTCTTTACTCACCGAAACTTGACTATCGAAGGCTCTAGGAGTTGCTTAGTTCCTTCTTTCTTTCTTTCCTTCCCATATGAAGACAATCACAGCCAAGAGCCCCTACGATTCTTCTTTCTCCTTCTCCAGGAGATATTTCAACTGGAAAAAGAAGGTGGAAGATAATGATGACAACGAGGAAGAAATCCTAACCTTCAGCTCCTCCTCGCATTTTTGTGAGGAAGCTAAGGAAGCAGAGGAGCTCCGAATCCCAGAGGCCAGTCGAGTTTCTTTAGTTCCACCACCAAGAAAGAAGCTTCCAACTGTGTCAGTTTCCAAACTTCGGTCGGCTCTCAGTGTGTTTGGGAAGAATACATCAGCATATCGTTCAGGTTTAGGCACCAGAGTGGTAGGAACCCTGTTCGGTTATCGGCGTGGTCACGTCCACTTTGCATTTCAAGAAGAAGCAAAAGTAACTCCAGCCTTTTTAATCCAACTTGCAACACCGACTAGTGTTTTAGTTCGGGAAATGGCTTCTGGATTGGTTCGAATTGCCTTAGAGTGTGAAAAGAAGATGGGGAAGAAAGGGGTGAAGTTGCTGGATGAGCCTGTTTGGAGGACTTACTGCAATGGAAAGAAATGTGGGTTCGCAATGAGGCGTGAGTGTGGAGCCGAAGAGTGGAAAGTGTTAAAGGCGGTGGAGCCAATTTCAATGGGTGCGGGTGTGCTACCAGGAAACTGGAATGACAATGAAGCTGGGTCCGAAGGTGAGCTGATGTACATGAGAGCCAAGTTCGAGAGGGTTGTAGGGTCTAAAGACTCGGAAGCCTTTTACATGATGAATCCTGATGGTTCCGGAGGCCCTGAGCTCAGTGTTTACCTGCTTAGAGTTTAGTTATGCGTTTTTGAAAAAAAGGAAAGGATCTTTTGTTTTGGTCCACAACTGCGCTTTAGATTTTGTTGTTAAGCAATGAAGACGTGCGTACAGTGGAGGTTCGGTTTTCCTTTCCATGTAATTTGCCCACATTAATGGAAATGGGGGGCATGTTTCGGTATCATGCTAATTTATATTATATAAATCAACCTCTGTGGTTATGGTGGGGTTATATCCATGTATGTATGTATAGCTTCTTTCTCTCTTCTGGGAAGTGGAACCAAAGTTGCAAGTATCTCTCCTCTTTTAAGTTATTTGGTCTCTGTTTCCATTGCGAAATTATCTTTCATGAACATTATGTATGTATGTATGTATGTATGTATGTATGTATGTTTGCTGAGTTTCGAATTTAAAACCAAGAGAGTGAAGCGAAACGCTGTTGATTACAGCTGGCAAAAGCAAAGCCAAAATCCCATCGGGACCAGAGAGATTGATATTTGAGTCGCAGTTTTCATACAGAAAGAGACGATCATGTTTTTGCTATATTCTCCAATATATGAATTCACGTACCACTATATTCTACGATTTGGTGCATTAATTTGTCTTGTTTACAAACCATTTTGTTTCACATGTTGGAAGATTTGAGTTCTCCCAAGCCCATCGTATCAATGCAACTGCCCCTTCAAGGCAGAATGCTTTTACCTCTTATTTTATATTGAAACCAAAATATTCCTCTAAACATTCTTTTCTTCATTTTTTTTTTGTTTCAATTCGGAACATGACAATGCGACGTACTCTTAAAGATAAATTTTATAAATATGCAAGATAAAATATATTTATACTAAATCAAAATCTAAAATATCAAACATTTCTAGAAAATTTTAATTAAATTATGTTTACAACTTGATAGTATATTTTAAATATTTATATTATCATTTTTTTAGAAGACAGGAGTGATAAATACTTTTGGGGAAGTATATTTTGATATATTTAAGAGTTCAAACAATAATCTTAGTCAAATTTGATCATGATCCTTCTATACATATGAAAGTTGAATTATAATCTTACTTTAACTATTATTTACTAAATTGAATTTATCACATATGTTCAAATCAATTTAATTCATATAAATATTTACTCGAACGTATCAAATAATTTCCTAAGAATTTCTATATGCTTCTAGTGTTCTAAATCCTTTTAAGGATTTTAATATAAACTTCCACTATATAGTGATTCACATAAATATTGTAATAACAATCATAAGACGCATGTCAAATATTTCATAATTTGCTAGACTTAATAATATATATAAAGATTATTGCATCAATCACAAAAGAATATTATATCTTTTCATAATTTAAACCCCACTAACTTTCTACATTTAAGATATTTAGACTACTGGTTCACAAACTTCACAAATTTAATACTACATGAACTGCTTTTTTTCGGGGGGGGGGGGGGGGGGGGCAATCTACTCATGTCTATGTTTCTTGACAATTTTATTCAACATCCTCCTCATTGTCTCAACAATAATATTGCATGCAAAATCATTATCGACAATTTTCTATTTTCCACGATTCCATACTTTCTCGTATTGACATAATTTATTGAGATCTTTTTTTTTCATCATTTCTATATTTAGATACTTGAATCTCTTCTAGAGTTTGAATAATTAGTTATGTATTGGGTCTCTTCAAGAGCACTCGCCTCCATTATATAACCATCTTGATTTTTTTTACAAGAATTTTCATATTTGAAACCAATAGATTTACCATGCTTCAAGCATGCATTATTTTCAATTATTCTAGCAGATTAGACTTCAGTTCAAATAAGAACATTTGTTGGTATATAACACTTGATTATTCTCATCATGTCAATAAATACATCTGGCGGTTAACTTGCTATAAAATGAATTATCCTTTTTAAACTTCTAGTTTAAATTACTTTTTACGAGAATCTATATAATGATAATTTTTTCCAAGTAATTATTTCATCCAGCTATTATTTTTCTCCCCTTGATATTGAAAAAATTGTCAAATCAAAATAGTAATAAACTCATATCATAATTAAATCTCTAATTCGTTCAAAACATCTAATAATACAAGAAGATTCATAATTAATATATATTCCTAGCATTCTTTAAATACTTATTTGCGCATTGTAGTAGAGCAACTTAAACATACACGCATATTAAAAACTTTGAATTTTAAAATGGGTTATATTTGGATATTCACCAAAAGCCAATTGCAACGGGAGTTTTTAGCATAATTTATTGGCATGATACGTACAAGTGTCGCTTCATGTAAAATATCATATATTATTTATATACAAAATTTTTGTTCTCAAAGATATGATTTAGCTACTACTTAGAGACATTTACTTCATAAATTTTGCTAAACTATACATATAAACAACAGATCTTTTGCAATAGTTACTCGCACTAAAAATCTAACATTCTATATTAATCATTGAAAGCCTGAGAAATAAACTCACCAACACTAGCAACAATTGTCTCGATTGCATTTCTTAAAGTTTTGTTCTTAAACAAATCATTAAACAAGTAATCTCTGCAAACTACAAGTTGCAAGTTAATAACTCACATGAGATTAACTTGTAGATGCATTTACCAAAATTATGTCAAAACATCCACTTATTGGATAAAAGGGCCAATATTTCTTTCAGAAATACTAGAGATTTTTGTTAGAGAAGTTCTAATAATTCATATTCTTTGAGAAAAAAACAACTCTTAAAAAATATTTAAAATAAAGGATCTTCGAGTTCCTTAATAAACTTCCATGTAAATTCTTATTTTGGCGCATCATTATTTATTGAGATGGTCTAACCGATCATGTCAATTAATTGGTATATTTGAACTAATAATAACTTTGATTTACTATGCACGTAATTCAACAATACTAAGATAAATTTTTAGTTTACCACCGCATGTAATTTGACCATACAAATAGATATACTAGTATTGTATTGAAGAAAACACCAAATTAATAAGTCGAGAGGTAATTATAAATTTTATCTTTGAAGCATCCAAATATAAAACATTAAACTCAATACAATAAAATCATAGCCTAAACCACATGCATTTATATTGCAAATGAAATCTATCAATTTTCAAAATTCACACAAACAAATTTTCATTTGTATATATATGTGCAAAATTAAGCAAACCGTAATGAACAACAATTAAAAGTTGAAATATAGGATGAAATCACTAATATTAATTTTAGCAGTAATCTTATTATCAGTCTCTATATTATCTTCATTTTTCTACTCCTAGTGGTAAGAATAATTATTATGATCATCTTTTTAAAGATTATTATAAAACCACTTACCATGTCCACTTCAAAGATTGCATCTTTATATATTGCTACATTCACTTCATGAAATGGAGCATATCTAATACAGCAGGCTTAATGGTTTTTCATTTAATAACTCGTTATTTAAATCAACCATAATTAAACATGACATTAATTCATAATATATCTTTAAACATATTATTTTCATGGTATTGCTACTATAGGAGCACATTTGAAGCATGAACAATTGAAAAGGTTTTCTCTAATAAGTTCTCAATAGTAATATTATTCTAACATAATTGAGAACTCATCATAAATACTTAAAAGTTATACTCACTTACAAATTTAAAATATTGTAACTTTAAGTACATCTAATCATAACGAGCTTTAGATAAATTTATCATGTTTCAATAGTCATATATTTCTCTTAAATTAATCCACAATTCAAGTGGATCTTTGACAATCAAAACTCAATCTTTCTCTATCATTTTCAAAATAAAGATAAGTATCCAAGTGTCATGCATAATATAAGTCAATAACTTAATCTTTCTCTATCAAAAGATGTAAATATTTATAGCAAGAGTGATTCATACTAAATATTTTTTTCTCATTCACAATCTCAATATAAGATCCATCATTGAGAATATATTTTAAAACAAAATAATTTTTCTGAGACTGACTAGAATGTGATACATTAATCATTGTTTTTTTTATTCGGATAACAATGTATTAGCTCTTCTAGAGCCTTGAATTTATTTTGTAATACAAAATATTAACGTGTTTCATTACCTCATTGAATATAAGGTAACATTATATTAGCTCTTCTAAAGCTTTAAATTAATTTTGTACTACTAAAGTTTAGTTTGTTTCATTAAATAACAAGAAAAATGTTTTTCCTTAAAATAGTATGCATTGTTGTATTGTTTACGAGACATATATTTCATTCCTTTTAAGGAATAAAGTTAATATAAAATTGGTACCCGAACTTGTTCACTTCTGCCATATTGGTACTTATGGTTTTTTTTTGTCCCAAATTGGTACTCGAACTTTTTTTTCCATTCACTATATTGATACCTGAGCCTAACGCCGTTACTTTTTTACTGACGTGGCAACGCTGACTATTCGCATGTCGCCACGTGTCACCTATTTGCACCTTTTTTTTCTTTTTATTTTCTTTTTCATTTTGCCTTTTTTTCTTCTTCCCTTTTTATTTTCTTCTTTTTCTTTTCCTACCCTAGTCATCTGCTTCTACACTGCTTCTAGGTCACCGTTTAGCCTCCTCTAGTGAGCTAACGACAACACCAGAGACTTATTTCCTCCCTCTTTAGTTTCCTTTTAAGTTTTATGTTTCATTCATTTTGGATGTAGAGCTTTGAATGTGAAGTCATTAAAAATTGAAGTCGGCCCTTACAAGAGGAAAAAAATGAGTTTTTTGCTATCATTGTTGGTCGAAGAGCTCACCACGGTAAGGAAGTCTTATAAGCTTGCTCCATCTTCCAAATTTGAAGTTTTGGTGCCGGATTCTGCTACTTTCAACGTCCTTGACAGTTCTTCGACTCCAAAAACATGGTCGAAGGCGTCCTCTTAAAGCTAAACCATGAACGAGTACAGGAAGAGGAACCAAAGCCAGAGACAGAAGGAGAACAGCAACCTCTCGTTGGCTTCGCCATTAGCAGAATACAAAGAGAGAAATGACAAAAGGAGAATGGCGACCTCTTGTCAAGTTCGTCCTCCTAGATTTTTTTAGATTTTTATTTACTTTGTGGCTCTTGCCACCACTATGGCGGCTGAGGCATTGTTGCCATCCATGTCGGTGTTATTGCTTGAATTAAAAGTTATTATTGATTTTGAAATGCTCGTTAGACATTCAGCTCGTATTGACCTTTCTTGATGATCACTTTTGATATCGTCGTTGGTTGGAGAGCTCATTGGAAGAGTCGAACGATGGCCTAGGAACGATTTAGAAACAGGTGGCTAGGGTAGGAAAGAGTAAAAGAAGAAATGAAAAAAAGGGAAAATTAAAAAAAAAAGGAAAAAAGTACAAACAGGGTGACACGTTGTGGCATGCTAATGGTCAGCGCTACCACATCAGTAAAAAGTAACGATGCTAGGCTCAGGTACCAATATAGTGGACGAAAATAAACTTCAAAGTAATATTTTTTTTTCATAAAATAATTTACCAAAAAAAAATAGGAAAGAAAACATACCAGATAAGATGAATTGGTTTTTATAAATTTCTTAGCACCAAAAATTTAAAAATCTTTAAGTGCTTGAATGATAAAAAAAAGTCAATAGGTGTTACTAGTGGCTGCAAGTTTGATTCCCTTGTATAACGATCTTTTTCTTTCTTTTCTTCTCCGACAACAATTGATTTTATAAGCTTCTTAAAATAAACTAGTAATGGTTCGTGCGTAGATGAGTGGTTAAATGACCATGGAGACTTGGGACCTAAGCTCAACTCTCTTTAGGAACAGTAGGTTTCTTTTCTCTATTTGACAAAAAATCTCAAATGGCTAACGCTTAAAGAAGCTAAAAAAGTTTTTATCTTGTGGGCGAGTTTTTAGACGGTATTTTTTTATCGAGTATCATGATGATAATATGTTATGAAATAAATAATGAAGAGAGAATAAGAAATAGGAGAGCAAAAGAGAATGATTTTTTATTGATCAATAGCTTGTTTACGATGCTTCTCCAAAGTCTATAGTTATAAATGTAAGAAATATAAATAGAATAAAATTCTACTTCTAATGAATATTAGAGTCCTAAAGTACACTAAGCTTATCTTGATCTTGATAGACATCCACTTAATAATAAAATATTTATAACAAATGTAACCTAATACATATTTATCCCCAAAATAATTTTAATGACACGTGGTTAAAAATTAATCATTCGCAATCATTTCTTTTATCAAATATTAAGGTAAATGATGAGGGTAACACGATTCAAACCCATACCAAATGAGTGTTTGACAAATGTTTAAACAACCGCTCCATAAAAATTATCTCATGCATTTAGATAACTTGTATTTAACTTTACAAATATATATTATATGCATTCATTTAACTTCTAAGTTTATAAATTTAGAATCAAAATGAATTACTATGTAAGATATATTTATGAAGTATGCAATATATGATATACCGACACAAACACACAATGTAATTTTCTAAATTGAACTAACATAATAAATTATGCAAAATATAAAATAAATTAAAATACAATATATAAAACTAAAAATAATAACTATAACATAATAATTACAATCCAATATTACATAATACTTCGCTTACTCTTAAAAATGCTTGAAGCAATGAAATTAAAAATAAAAATTTTCGTGGGCAGCATCAACTTTCATAATGAGCCTACAGAATATGAAGAATTAGTTATTGGGTTCACTCCGATAAATACATTGAGAAATAAAAAAAAATTAATAACATACATGAGCAGTAATTAAATTCCTTGTTTGAAATCTGGTTGAGCAGTGTTAATGTAATCTTCTCCCCTAGTTTGTAACATATATAACAAAATAATTTTTTATAATAAAACTTTTAACTTAAAAAGAAAGAATGAAAAACTTTATCAGTTAATTACCCTTTCAATCATATTTCCCCAAACTGCTTAGCTGCTTAATCAAACACCCTCAAATCAAAATTCCGAAATTCTATTGGTTTAGGAGATGACTTTTAGTTAAGGTATAGATATCCTTCTAGTAGGTGCCATCTTAGTAGTTTCGTCTACGAAATCTAAAATATTTATTAACATTTACATTAGCCTTTCGAGATCATCAATAGTATTAAAGCATAATTAGTTACAACAAGTATATCATTGGTTAATTTCAACTAATAATCATTGTATCATTAGGAAGTACTTATCTAAATAAACATCAATTACCGATTGAGTTTTAATTTAATTGGTATAAGTATAGTTGTCAATGCAGAAGGATGTGGGTTTGAGTGCATTAAAACGAGTTATATTTCTATTTATAAGTTGAAGAATGGCTATGAATAATTCTAGACATTATATTAAAAAGAATAGATATAATTAAAATCTATAATAATATTATTTAAAAAATAATAATAAACCTCAATTAACTCCAATCCCAAGCAAAATAAATCATTATTGTCCAAATACATATTGTTATGAAAATATTATATTTATAAGTAAAATTGCAACTCTGATAAGATAACTTTGATACATAATAAGCCAGTAGCACAGTATTATCTTATTCAAAGTTCTTGAAAAGTCAGATTAACATGCATGTGACTCTGAACTTACTATTATTTTAGTTAGTGCAACCTTCATTCTTGAAAGGCCGAAGAGGCCCAGACTGACACCCAAAGGAAACAATTAAAATACCCAACTTCCGTATGACCGAGTCAAGCCCCTTGGGCCCTTAGAACTCACAAAAACAAAATGGAGTAAAGCCCACTCAAACAGAAATGTCTAGTTCCTAGCTGATGATGGACAGAGTCCAAACCACAAAACAACCAATACTCACCATCTCTCCATCCATTTACGTGTGAATTGTAATATTATTAATTCCTTTTTTTAATAACATTAAGTGGTGATTGGATATTCTAAAAAGTAATTTTTAAATCTATAATTAAAATTATAGAAAAGTTTTAAAAGTTTTAGAATTCAAAAATATATATGAAAATAGGAATTTATAAAAATTATAAAATTAATCAAAAAATGTTGAAAGTTATAGAATATATAAAAATTATTTTAAAATATATATAAAATCATAAAAATATAAAAAGTTAAAAACTTATTTTAATTTTTTTGAAATGAAGAAAAATGTAAAAGGATATTGAAAATTGCATAATCATAATTAACCTGAACAAATGGACACCTAAGTTCATCTCATCAAAATTTAAAAAATTCTTTAAGGTGAGAGTTTATTTGAAATTATTATTTTATGAAATTATAAAAAATATATAATTATTTAAAAAACTACGTCTAAAATTAACCTAGATAAATTATTATTTAGACTTGGATGAACTTGAATGTTCATTTGTCCAAGCTCGTTATAAACATGCATTCATAGAAAACTTTTAATTTTTTATATAATCCTTTCTTTAGAAAAGCATGTGATTATGTGACACTATCTTAAAATGCCATATTATCACCACTTAAATGATGTTAAAAAAAAAGGGGGGGTTAAATTGTTATTAGAACCATTTCTTACAACTCCTCTATCCGTGATTAATGTTGGATCATTCTTTCATTACTTACTAGGAGATGGACATGCCTATAACGACTATTTTGTACACCTATGGTCATGAAAGTGATGAGATCACAAGCTTTAATCCTTCACCACTAGGATTCTTTGCAAGAAGGGGTATTGATACGAGCCTAATTCTATGTATGGGCTAGAATTGTAAATATGGTCATTAAAGGCAATATTAGGTTAACATTGTAAAGTCATTTAGAAAACCCTACCTTTTTCCAAAATCAGAAAAGATCAATTTTGAATCGAAATTATGAATTTAGCTATTCTTGAATGAGCCTTGGGTTGAGTTGTGAGTCAAGTAGTAAATATTTAGTGTATTTATTTTGTTTTAATTTGTACAGGCCCAATATTGCCCGGGGCCATAAACAAATATAACAGCCCAATATACCCAAGCCCAAAACTAAACCTTAGCCCAACTAGTCCTAAAACTTCTCAGCTGACAAACCCTAGCCCCCAAGTTCAATCGCCCATACTGTCTGCCATGCCCCATACCCTCTGCTGGGCCACCACGCCTCTATCATTGCCCTCCACGCCTCTGACCACACCTGCAAAAGAAAAGACAAAAAATCGAAACAAGACACAAACGGTGGTAGAGACAAAGAAAAACAATATTTTTCTACTATTGTAATCGGCTATAAAGCCGAGAAGAAATCAAAACGAAAGAGGGGGAGGATTTTTTATATTTCAAAGGAGGGGAAAACAGATTGTATTTTGGATGAGGGATTTGAGGGGAAACAGATTGTATTTTGGAGGGGAGAATCGATTGTATTTCGGGGGGTTTTAGAGATACTACATACTCATATTGAATAAGAGAGTTCAAAAGCAATTTTTTGGAGAAGGTGATTTTCGATTTAAATCTCTGTATACTTTTTTTTTGGTTCTTCATTCTTTTGGGTTCATCGTTTTTATGTTTGAAAGCAAATAAAAGAGAAGAAAGAAGTTCATACCTGTCAAATACACCATAAATCTCCTTTTTGATTTGTTTGAATCGAAGCCAAGAAGAGATTTCAAGGCTGAAAAATCATTCCCCAGGCTTGAATGTGTAACTTAGTGTTTGGGAGGGGAGAGAATCGGCAGAATAAGGGGAAAGTATAAGGTATTAGGTTTTTTGCCTTAATTGTTGTGGCTTGAAGAAATGGCCAATTGCCATTCAATTTCCTGCCATTTTGAAATAAATTGAAACAGTGGTGGTTAAGGGTGGGGACCACGTGTTGACCCATGCCATGACCCAATTGTGCATTTGTATGTCAAATGGGAAATTTCCATGATTAATCCCTCACTTTTTGCACCACATTTCAGCAGACCCCATTGGCATCCATGTGTTTTATTTTAATTTTTCCCCAAAACTTTGTACACCGTTTCATTTTAGTCCACTCCAAGGTGCAGCGTTTTGGGACCTGGATTATTTTCAGTCCTTGTCCCTATACATTTATATACTTTGCACTTTTTATTTTTTTAATTTTTTTTTAAAACTATCTTATTTGTAAATTATTCCTTTTATTTTAGGTTTAATTTTAATTTAGTCTTTTATTTGTATAATCTGCTTGTGACAGCCCTAATTTGGCCCTAGTCGCAAAGTGGTTTCGGGACCACAAAACCGAGTCATAAAAATAATTAACCGTTATAATCTATGCTTACTGTATGTGTACATGCACATGTGAAAGTTTCATGTTTTAATTTGGTCAATTGTATGTGAAATTATTAAATAGGACTTATGTGAGAAAATTCTGAAATGTGATAGGTTAATCTTAAGTGGCCTATTAATGCATGTGACAAAGAGGATGGACTTGCATGTCAAATATTCATTTTATTTAGGTAGTGGCCGGCAATGATGATATGTTATATGGAATATATGTATTATTTAATTATAATGGCTTTATAATTTTAATTTAGTAATGAATTAATAAAAAGAAAATGGGTGATGAAAACAAAGTTTCACCTTTGTTCTTCTGGGCCGAAATGTAAGAGAGGAAAGGGGAGAAAACTTCATTCGGTTACCATAGGATTAAATCAAGCTCAAGAGCAAAGAGGGTCGAAGTTGGATAGGGGAAAAGAGAAAGTAATTGAGTAGCCTTTCTGCAACCGTTCAAGTATATCCGAGGTAAGTTTTGAATAGTCACATTTAGTACGTAATTTGATAATGTCTTGATATGTGTATGATAACTGTACTGCGATCTATTGATTCTATTTGAATATAGTTGAGTGACAAATAATTTATGTTTAAGGCTTAAAGCTGAATAGACATTAGAAGTTAAGCTTGGAAAGTAAATGGATATATATTCTTATGTATGTTATTGAGCCAAAAGTTATATGAATGGTGCCCATGTTATGCTATTATTCGAATGGAATAAATGCACTATGATTGTGAGATGTTATATGAATTGAATTTTCTTGCGAATAAGTATGCATGACATTCAGTGATGTATATCCGGACTTAGGGTCCGCAGGCTATGTGCTGGAATTATATCCGGACTTAGGGTCCGCAGGCTATGTGCTGGAATTATATCCGGACTTAAGGTCCGCAGGCTACGTGCTGGAAATATGTCCGGGCTAAAGTCCCGCAGGCTTCGAGCGGGTATTATACCGGGTTTAAATTCCCGCAGGCTTGTGCTGGTAATTGGTTTCAAGTCCTAAGACCTAACAGGCTTAATGCCAGTAAGTTAAGTAAGATTACGATATTGAATGTTCGCAGTAAACCATCGTCGAGTAAGTACTATACATTTAAAATGTTCAGGTACGTATTACTTACTCATCGGTGAATTGATTTCGAAGTGAATCATTAGCATCAAAGAAGAATATATATAAATATGATTGATGGTTATATTTGTGAATATGGGAATGATTTAATCGGTCATGGTATATTTGTATATGAATTATATGTTAAAATTTCTTTATGTACTCATGTACATTCAGTTAATGATTTTTGTGAATTATTAGTACTAAAGAATGATACTTAAGTGTGAATGAATGTTTTGATTTTCGATAAGTCTTTAATTATTTGTGATGCTTAAAACTTACTAAGCTTTGAAAGCTTACTCTGTTCTTTATTTCTCTGTTTTATAGATTGTTGATTTTGGCCACCGACTCGGGGATCGTCAGCAGTTCATCACACTATCGATCTTTTTGGTATAGTTATATTTTGGACTCGATATGGCATGTATAGGTTAGGCTGATGATAACTATATTTTGAAATTGTAAATATTTTGGCTATACGAAAATGGTGTATAACTTAAATATCAGTATGTATTTCAGCTCGATCTCTGTTTATGTTTATTGACACTGTGAATGAAATAATTAAATGTTTAGTTCGGTAATACTTCTTAGCCTTAATCCGACGTTTGGATTCAGGTTAGGGGTGTTACATTTTATTGGTATCAGAGCTACGGTTTAGTCGATTCTAGGACTAACGTTGAGTGTTTGAGTCTAGCTATACATGCCATATAGTATTAATACGGTAGTATGATGAATTCTGACAGTTAAAAATGTGTTTTCGTATAGTAATGGATCCCAATCCCAATCGAGCGGTAGCCGATGATGTTGAGAGTGTAGCGTCTGTTCCCGCGCATGGGACAGCGCCGATGGACTCTCAACCTATTGTAAGCAATCAGAACGAGGAGGCTAGACAGGCTTTTTATAGTGTGATGAATGATTGGTTCAACCAATACATTCGAACTAATACGGCTATTCCACAACCCCCACTCCCGAATAATACACCCCCTGCACCTACGATACCTCCGGTAACTGATCAGACGAGGTTAAATAAGTCTCTGGTAGACAGAATCCGAAAGCACGGGGCTACTGAATTTAAGGCTACAGATAGCGATGATGCTAAGCAAGCTGAATTTTGGTTGGACAATACTATCTGAGTATTCGATGAACTATCTTGCACACCTGATGAATGCCTGAAATATGCCATATCTCTGCTACGTGATTCTGCCTATTATTGGTGGAATACATTGGTTTCTGTTGTGCCCAAAGAACGGGTGACGTGGGAATTCTTCCAGATTGAATTTCGAAAAAAATATATCAGTCAGAGGTTCATCGATCAAAAAAGAAAAGAATTTCTTGAGCTTAAACAGGGTTTCATGTCAGTTACTGATTATGAACGGAAGTTTGTCAGACTCAGTAGATATGCTCGGGAATGTGTATCGTCTGAGGCTATTATGTGTAAACGTTTTGAAGATGGGCTGAATGAAGATATAAAAATGTTTGTTGGTATTCTTGAAATACGAGAGTTCGTAGTACTTATCGAACGAGCTTGCAAAGCCGAAGAACTTAGTAAAGAAAAAAAAGAAAGCTGATGTCGAAGCTGGAGAATTTCGTAAAAAATCTTCAAGAAAGTCTTTTCAGCAATCATCGAAGAAATTTTGAGATGATTCAGGCTGATCAAAGAATATTTTGGGTTTTTCCAGATGAGACCACAATCGACCCCCTGTGAGTACACGAGCCATTTCATTTGCTAGTGTTGGAAACGAACGTCAGGACAGAACCGAGTGCAAGTATTGTGGTAAATGGCATTCGGGGAGTTGTAGATTTTATGATCTCTCCTGTTATAAATGCGGGTCAGCCGACCACTTTATCAAAAATTGCCCGAGATTATCCGAACAAAATGTGAATCAAAGTGGGAAACTGAGTAATACTACAGCACGAGGTAGACACCTAGGAATACGGGGAATGCTAGCAGCGGTCAGAGAGGGTCTAGAGATGTTACAACTAGATCCGAGGCTCGTGCTCCTGCTAGAGCTTATGCTATACGCGCACGCGAGGATGCTTCATCACCAGATGTTATTACCGGTACTTTTACTCTTTTTGATACTGATGTGATTGCTTTGATTGACCCTGGTTCTACTCATTCATATGTATGTGAGACTTTAACATCCAGTAAGACTTTATCTGTTGAGTCTACTGAGTTTGTTATTCGAGTGTCGAATCCCTTGGGTCGCTATGTGCTTGTTGATAAGGTGTGTAAGAAATGCCCCCTAGTAGTCCGAGATTACTGCTTTCCGGCCGATTTGATGCTTTTACCATTTGATGAATTTGATGTTATCCTCGGTATGGATTGGTTGACCGTACATGATGCAGTTGTGAATTGCAAAAGTAAAACCATTGATTTGAGATGTGCAAATAATGAGATAATCCGAGTTGAGTCTACTGATTGGAACGGATTGCCAGCAATAATAATATCCTCGATGTTAGCTCAAAAATATGTGAGAAAGGGGTGTGAAGCGTATCTTGCATACATACTTGATAGTAAAGAATCAGAAAAGAAGCTTGAATCAGTGCCAGTGGTTTGTGAATATCCGGATGTTTTTCCCGAAGAATTATCGGGGTTACCACCTGATCGGGAAGTAGAGTTTGGCATTGAACTTGTACCTGGGACTACACCGATTTCGATAGCTCCGTATCGTATGGCACCAACCGAATTAAAGGAATTGAAAGCTCAGTTGCAAGAGTTGACGGATAGAGGTTTCGTTAGACCGAGTTTCTCACCTTGGGGTGCACCAGTGTTGTTTGTGAAAAAGAAGGACGGAACCATGAGGTTGTGCATCGACTATCGTCAGTTGAATAAAGTGACAATAAAGAATAAATATCTGTTACCGCGTATTGATGATTTGCTTGATCAACTGAAGGGAGCCTCAGTGTTTTCAAAAATAGATTTGAGATCGGGTTATTATTAGTTGCGAGTTCGAGACTCAGATATACCTAAAACTGCTTTCAGAACGAGATACGGTCACTACGAGTTCTTAGTGATGCCGTTTGGGCTCACTAATGCCCCTGTAATATTTATGGATTTGATGAACCGAATTTTTAGACAGTGTTTGGATCGGTTTGTAGTTGTGTTTATAGATGACATCTTAATTTATTTACGTGATGAAACTGAACACGCCGAGCACCTGAGATTAGTGTTGCAGATTTTACGGGATAAGCAGTTATATGCTAAATTCAGTAAATGTGAGTTCTGGTTGAGAGAAGTTAGGTTTTTGGGTCATGTGGTATCCGCATCAGGTATTCGAGTAGATCCGAGCAAAATTTTGATCGTACTTAACTGGAAGCCTCCAAGAAATGTTACTGAAGTTCGGAGCTTTTTAGGACTTGCCGGTTACTACAGACGGTTTGTAAAGGGTTTTTCGATGATAGCCACACCAATGACAAAGCTACTGTAGAAAGATGTTAAGTTTGAATGGTCAAAAAAATGTCAGAAGAGCTGCGATCAGTTGAAAACGTATTTGACTGAAGCTCCAGTACTAGTGCAGCCCGAATCCGGTAAAGAGTTTGTCATTTACAGTGATGCATCGTTACTTGGGTTGGGTTGTGTGTTGATGCAAGAAGGTCGAGTTGTAGCTTACGCATCGAGTCAATTGAAGCCGCATGAGAAAAACTATCCGACCCATGATCTTGAATTAGCTGTCATCGTATTCGCTTTGAAAATATGTCGACACTACTTGTTTGGAGAGAGGTGCCATGTATATTCGGATCACAAAAGCCTCAAATATTTGATGACTCAAAGAGATTTGAATCTGCGACAAAGACGTTGGCTTGAGTTGTTGAAAGATTATGAGCTTGTCATCGACTATCACCTGGGAAAGGCTAACGTGGTTGCTAATGCTTTAAGTCGTAAATCACTGTTTGCTTTACGAGCGATGAATGTACACCTGTCTGTTTCATCTGATAATGTGTTAGTAGCAGAATTAAGGGCCAAACCATTATTGATTCATCAAATACGTGAAGCTCAGAAAGTCGATGATAAATTGGTTGCTAATCGAGCTGAATGTGTTTCAAATTTGGAATCAGAATTTCAAATTGATGACGACAATTGTTTGAGGTTCAGAATCGATTGTGTGTTTCAAGAAATTCAGAACTTATTTCGGTAATTTTGAATGAGGCTCATAGTAGCCGAATGTTAATTCACCCGGGGAGTACAAAAATGTACAACGATCTGAAACGTCAATTTTGGTGGCCCGGTATGAAACGAGACATTTCTGATTTTGTTTCGAAGTGTTTGATATGTCAACAAGTGAAAGCGGATGTGACACCCCTAATGTGACCCTAGTCAGGAAGTGGTTTCGGGACCACAAAACCGAGTCATAAAAATAATTAACCGTCATAATTGATGCTTATTATATGTATATATGCATGTGTGAAAATTTCATATTTGAATTTTGTTAATTGCATGTGAATTTAGTTAATAGGACTTATGTGTGACACTTTTGAAATGTGATAGGTTAATCTATAAGGATCAATTAGTGCATGAAATCAAAAGGGTGGACTTGCATGTCAATTCCCCCACTTAATTAGTAGTGGCCGGCCATGACATTGAGGATAGACAAAATGGGATGGGTAAAACATAATATAAACAATTTGTGATAACATGTTGTGGGAAGAACAATAAAATATGAGGGGAGTGGGAGGAGAAACCAAAGTTGTTTCATCCTTGCTCCCCCCTCTTTTGCCGTACCTAGAAGAAAAAAAAAAGAAAAAGGCTTCATCCTCTTTGTTCTTCTTGACCGAAAAATCAAAGGAAGAAGAGAGGAGTTCTCTTGCTTCATGTTCGGCTTGGAGGAGGTTTGGAAGAGGTAAGTACCTTGAAATTGGAAAATTATGTATAAAGAAGGTGGTTAGTTCAAGTTCTAATCATTCATTGGCTTGTTTATTTGGTTAAGTTCGGTTTCAAGGTTTGATCAAATTATGGTTATATTTGACATGGTTGGTTTATTTTGTTATGCTTGTTATATGATAGGTATGATTTGTGTTTTGGCGATGTATTTGTGATGTTGATTATATGATTCGAAAATGAGATATGTTAATGATGAAATATAATCGGCCATGGAAGTAGCTCATTTTGGAAGTATGATTTGTGGTATATTTTTTTGGGGGTTGATTATAAAATTTGGCTTAAGTAAGGTAATTGGTAAAAGATGTGTTTATGATATAATACATATGCTTTCATAAGCTAAGTTACGAATATGTGATATCTTGCATATTGGTTGTTAAGGTAAGGTTTGAGATATTAACGTAGAATATGTTTTGTATACTATTTGATGTTCATTTAGGTACGGTTATAAATGATGCAATTAGTTTTGATTTAAATTGTGAAATTGGTTGAATTATTAAAGAATAAGTTTTATGATCGAATATATGGTTAAAAGGTTGGCCATGCATATGTATTTTGGAAATGGTAAAGGGTTGTATATTTATATTTGGCTATCAACTGGTAAAATATGTTTTTACATGCCTATGATATGTTTTGTTTGTGGTTAGGCAACTAATGGTTAAGTTGTTAAGTTACATGCTTGAGTTTAAAATGTGCCTTATATGTGGTTTATGAATTTGGTAAATGATAGATTGATATTTTGGATATTTCATTAGTCAAGTGATATTGTAACTATGTTATGATTTGATTCGGCACTTATGTGTAAAATTGGTAGTTATTATTTTGGTAAAATGTGCAAAATTTGGTAAGACTAAATTTTATACTTAAGCTTAAGTGAAGTTGTTAATGCTGTATATATATACATATATTAACGATTAATGAATCATGTGGTTTGGCTTGACTTAGTAAATAGTGAAGAAATGCATATTTATACATAGTGTTTATGAAAGGTAGTTTTATAAATGTGATATGAGTATTTTGTTTGTAAATGAGTAGTAAATATGTTAAGAACGGTTCTAAAATGTATATGGATGCCGTGTGATTGTGTTTGATTGGGAAGTAAATTGTTTGATTTAGCTCAAGAGCTTAGAGGATCAAAGTCGGATAAGGGAAAAGAGAAAGTAAACAAATAGCCGTGGATATCTAGTCGTCGACCACTTCCGAGGTAAGTTTTAAGTGATTAAACGTTGAGTAAATTCAATCATAATAGGACACAATGAGTTGATTTAATAAGATATGATGTGGCCATGATATGTTTTAGACTCAAATGGTGAGTTCATAAGTGTTTGGACTTGGAAATTTAAGAGCAAATTGTAATATTTTGCTTAGGACAGCAGCAGTAACGTGATTTTAGAAAATCACCATAAATTGATGGTGTGGAATTATAGGCTAAATAAAATATGTAATCAAAGCTTAATTAGTCTAGTTTCTTATAAAAGAGACCGTGTGAGCAAAGAAATTTCCTATAAAGAGATATTTAAAGTTGAGTGAGACGGTGTCAGAATGACTCCGAACTGTTCAGTTTTTAGAAAATCATTATAATTTGTAAAAAAATGTTTATAAGATAAAATTTATATGCTTAGACTCCTTAATGAGTCTAGTTTCAAATGAAATCCAATAGAACACATTTTGAATTCTGTACAATGAGAAATTTGATTCGTAGTGAAGAGTTGTCAGATTAGTCAAATAGTGAAACAGGGGAAACTTTAAGAAAAATCTGGTATTGATTGGCCAAACCTAAAATTCTGAAAATTTTATGGATGGAAGATATATGAGTCTATATTCAGTGAAAATTAACGGCAATTGATTTTGAGTTTTTTAGCTCCAGTTATAAATAATTTAGTGACTATTGCTCAGGAAAACAGCTTGTAGTGAATATGTGAATTTGTTGTAAACATTGATGAAACTAATTGAGTTGCTTATAAGCTGCTGCGGAAATTGATGTATGAGATATGTATATGTGGTAAAGCCGAATGGCTAATGTGAAATATGTATGAGATATGTATATGTGGTAAAGCCGAATGGCTAATATGAAATATGTATGAGATAAGTATATGTGGTAAAGCCGAATGGCGAATGGCTAATGTGAAATATGTATGAGATAAGTATATGTGGTAAAGCCGAATGGCTAATGTGAAATATGTATGAGATATGTATATGTGGTAAAGCCGAATGGCTAATGTGAAATATGTATGAGATATGTATATGTGGTAAAGCCGAATGGCTAATGTGAAATATGTATGAGATAAGTATATGTGGCAAAGCCGAAGTAAAGCCGAATGGCTAATGTGAAATATGTATGAGATAAGTATATGTGGTAAAGCCGAATGGCTAATGTGAAATATGTATGAGATAAGTATATGTGGTAAAGCCGAATGGCTAATGTGAAATATGTATGAGATATGTATATGTGGTAAAGCCGAATGGCTAATGTGAAATATGTATGAGATATGTATATGTGGTAAAGCCGAATGGCTAATGTGAAATATGTATGAGATAAGTATATGTGGTAAAGCCGAATGGCTAATGTGAAATATGTATGAGATAAGTATATGTGGTAAAGCCGAATGGCTAATGTGAAATATGTATGAGATATGTATATGTGGTAAAGCCGAATGGCTAATGTGAAATATGTATGAGATAAGTATATGTGGTAAAGTCGAATGGCTAATGTGAAATATGTATGAGATAAGTATATGTGGTAAAGCCGAATGGCTAATGTGAAATATGTATGAGATATGTATATGTGGTAAAGCCGAATGGCTAATGTGAAATATGTATGAGATAAGTATATGTGGTAAAGCCGAATGGCTAATGTGAAATATGTATGAGATAAGTATATGTGGTAAAGCCGAATGGCTAATGTGAAATATGTATGAGATAAGTATATGTGGTAAAGCCGAATGGCTAATGTGAAATATGTATGAGATATGTATATGTGGTAAAGCCGAATGGCTAATGTGAAATATGTATGAGATATGTATATGTGGTAAAGCCGAATGGTTACTGTGAAATATATATATGAGATATGTATATGTGGTAAAGCCGAATGGCTAATGTGAAATATGTATGAGATATGTATATGTGGTAAAGCCGAATGGCTAGTGTGAAATATGTAGGCGATGTGTGTATATTGTGGCCGAATGACCAAATGTGAAAGGTGTGTATTATTAGATATTTGATGAGGCAAATGAATTACAAATATGACAGTCGATGTGAATGTTGTAACATGTGATTAAATGTACATGAAACTTGGAAATATATTCCGAGTAAGACCCGATGACTACGTGTGGAGATTTTGTCCGGGTAAGACCCGATAACTTCGTGTGGAGATTTCATCTGAGCTAAAGGTCTCGCCGATAATTCAAGTAGAGGTTAAAGCTATAAGACTTCGTAATAAGAATTGCTTATAAATATATTCAATGCGAAAGGTTAAACAGGTATGTACTCCAAGTTTATATGTGAGCTTGATTTGAACTAAATCATAAGGTAATTATGTGATGCATACGAGAGCAATCTATGAGACTATTCCTATGATTATGTGACATCGGATCAGTGTGAGAGGTTATGTGAAATTCTACAATATATCCATGTCACATGAGCTCACTTTTATGTGAAAGTTTATCTGCCTATTGTCTATGATGAGATGTGCATATTCGGTAAAGGGATGGTAGGCCCGAAGGAAGAGTGAAATAAAAATACGAACAACTATGTTATAATTTGATTGTTATCTGTTGACACTGCTTAAAACTTACTAAGCATTGTAATGCTTACTCCGTTTACTTTGTTTTCTCTGTTTTATAGATCTCATTTCGAAGCTACAGGCTCGGGGATCGTCAGCAACTAGTCACACTATCACTATCCACTGTTTGTTACTGTTATGTTTAGAATTATTTTATGGCATGTATAGAATAGACCAGTGGCCGAAGAATATTTTGGTTAATGTATATAAGCCATGCGAAAATGGCATTTTTTTTAATGTGTACTTATAGAAGTTTAAATTGTATCCCTGACTGTCTTTAGTACTTATCTAAAGGAATGTTCAAAAAAAAATTTACTGTTCTGATATGAGTTTCAAGTCCGGTAATGCCCCTTTACCATTCCGGCAACGGATACGGGATTTGGGGTGTTACAGCGGAACATCAAGTGCCTTCAAGGTTACTTCAACCGATCATGATACCCGAATGAAAATGGGATCGAGTCACGATGGATTTTGTATCTGGGTTGCCATTTTCGTCAAGTAAGAAAGATGCGATTTGGGTTGTTGTTGATAGACTGACTAAGTTGGCTCATTTTATTTCCATACGTACGGATTATTCACTGGACAAACTAGCTGAATTGTACGTTTCTTAGATTGTAAGGTTACACAGGGTACCTATTTCTATTGTGTCGGATAGAGATCCGAGATTCACATCGCGATTTTGAAAGAAATTGCAAGAAGCATTGGGTACCAAGTTACATTTTAGCGCCGCTTTTCATCCTCAGACTGATGGTCAATCAGAGCTGATAATTCAGATACTCGAGGATATGTTGAGATGTTGCATCCTTGAGTTTAGTGGTTCATGGGAACGGTATTTACCTTTGATTGAATTCGCGTACAACAATAGTTTTCAATCAAGCATTAGGATGGCACCTTATGAGGCTTTGTATGGTCGTAAATGTCGTACACTGTTATTTTGGATCGAGCTTAGTGAAAATAAAATCTTCGGGGTCGATTTGATTAAAGATGCTGAGCAAAAAGTAAAAGTAATCCGTGAAAGTCTGAAGGCAGCTTCGGATCGTCAGAAGTCGTATGCAGATTTAAAACGAAAAGAATTGAATATCAGGTTGGAGACAAAGTATTTCTTAAAGTTTCACCTTGGAAAAAGGTGCTCAGATTTAGCCGTAAAGGCAAATTGAGTCCGAGGTTCTTCGGGCCGTATGAGATATCCGAACGAATTGGGCCAGTCCCATACAGATTGATTTTACCCCCTGAACTTGAAAAGATTCACAACGTTTTTCATGTCTCGATGCTTCGACGTTATAGATCCAATCCATCGCACATAATTAACCCATCAGAGGTTGAAATTCAATTTGATTTGAGTTATGAAGAAGAACCGATTCGTATCCTAGCTCACAAGGTGAAAGAGTTGCGAAACAAAAAGGTTCCGTTAGTAAAGGTGTTATAGCTCAAACACGGGATCGAAGAAGCTACATGGGAAACCGAGAAATCTATGAAAGAACGATACCCAAATCTATTCACTGGTAAGATTTTCGAGGACGAAAATTCCTTAAGTGGGGGAGAGTTGTGACAGCCCTAATTTGGCCCTAGTCGGAAAGTGGTTTCGGGACCACAAAACCGAGTCATAAAAATAATTAACCGTTATAATCTATGCTTACTGTATGTGTACATGCACATATGAAAGTTTCATGTTTTAATTTGGTCAATTGTATGTGAAATTATTAAATAGGACTTATGTGAGAAAATTCTGAAATGTGATAGGTTAATCTTAAGTGGCCTATTAATGCATGTGACAAAGAGGATGGACTTGCATGTCAAATATTCATTTTATTTAGGTAGTGGCCGGCAATGATGATATGTTATATGGAATATATGTATTATTTAATTATAATGGCTTTATAATTTTAATTTAGTAATGAATTAATAAAAAGAAAATGGGTGATGAAAACAAAGCTTCACCTTTGTTCTTCTGGGCCGAAATGTAAGAGAGGAAAGGGGAGAAAACTTCATTCGGTTACCATAGGATTAAATCAAGCTCAAGAGCAAAGAGGGTCGAAGTTGGATAGGGGAAAAGAGAAAGTAATTGAGTAGCCTTTCTGCAACCGTTCAAGTATATCCGAGGTAAGTTTTGAATAGTCACATTTAGTACGTAATTTGATAATGTCTTGATATGTGTATGATAACTGTACTGCGATCTATTGATTCTATTTGAATATAGTTGAGTGACAAATAATTTATGTTTAAGGCTTAAAGCTGAATAGACATTAGAAGTTAAGCTTGGAAAGTAAATGGACATATATTCTTATGTATGTTATTGAGCCAAAAGTTATATGAATGGTGCCCATGTTATGCTATTATTCGAATGGAATAAATGCACTATGATTGTGAGATGTTATGTGAATTGAATTTTCTTGCGAATAAGTATGCATGACATTCAATGATGTATATCCGGACTTAGGGTCCGCAGGTTATGTGCTGGAATTATATCCGGACTTAGGGTCCGCAGGCTGTGTGCTGGAATTATATCCGGACTTAAGGTCCGCAGGCTACGTGCTGGAAATATGTCCGGGCTAAAGTCCCGCAGGTTTCGAGCGGGTATTATACCGGGTTTAAATTCCCGCAGGCTTGTGCTGGTAATTGGTTTCAAGTCCTAAGACCTAACAGGCTTAATGCCAGTAAGTTAAGTAAGATTACGATATTGAATGTTCACAGTAAACCATCGTCGAGTAAGTACTATACATTTAAAATGTTCAGGTACGTATTACTTACTCATCGGTGAATTGATTTCGAAGTGAATCATTAGCATCAAAGAAGAATATATATATATAAATATGATTGATGGTTATATTTGTGAATATGAGAATGATTTAATCGGTCATGGTATATTTGTATATGAATTATACGTTAAAATTTCTTTATGTACTCATGTACATTCAGTCAATGATTTTTGTGAATTATTAGTACTAAAGAATGATACTTAAGTGTGAATGAATGTTTTGATTTTCAATAAGTCTTTAATTGTTTGTGATGCTTAAAACTTACTAAGCTTTGAAAGCTTACTCTGTTCTTTATTTCTTTGTTTTATAGATTGTTGATTTTGGCCACCGACTCGGGGATCGTCAGCAGTTCATCACACTATCGATCTTTTGGTATAGTTATATTTTGGACTCGATATGGCATGTATAGGTTAGGCTGATGATAACTATGTTTTGAAATTGTAAATATTTTGGCTATACGAAAATGGCGTATAACTTAAATATCAGTATGTATTTCAGCTCGATCTCTGTTTATGTTTATTGACACTGTGAATGAGATAATTAAATGTTTAGTTCGGTAATACCTCTTAGCCTTAATCCGGCGTTCGGATTCAGGTTAGGGGTGTTACACTGCTATTTTAAAATACTTTTAATATTTTTGTATATGTTAGTTTTCATTTGTTCAATTATTTTGAGATTTCTTTTATCCTATTATTTTTACATTTTGCACAATATTTTTATATACATATTAGTATACATATTATTCTCATTGAGTGTTCAATTTATAATACTTATTATTTTGAAGATTCACAATATTTTTGTACGTGAGTGGAACCATCTTAATAACTTTAGTTTGTTTTATAAAATCATCATTTTAAAATTCTTTTCGCATTGAGCTATTTTAATACTTTCATATAACATCTTGTTTAAATACTTATATTTTTTATATATTACTTGTTTCAAATTTATTTTTCATCTGTGATTATTTTAAACCTTTTATTATTTATTTTAAATTGCTTTATAAATCATTTATTTTATTTGTTCTATGATCATTTTTAATGTTTTGTACATTGATGATTTTAAATTATTTCATACTATTTATTTTAAATTGCTTTTTGTAATATTTATTTTAAACGTGTTTTTACATATATTACTCATCTAAAATTAGCTTGTTATTCATTTTTTACTTATTTTAATTTGCTTTGTATATTATTTGTTTTAAATCGTTTTATACCTCATTCATTTTAATTTGTTTCATACTAGTTACTTCAAGTTGTCTCATATATTATTTCATTTCTTTATCATTAATATTGATGCCAATATAATATGTGTTGTCTGGTTATTGTCATTAGGTACTTTGTAGTTTGTTTACTCATATTGTCATTGTGATTTATTGTGGTAGTATTTTATTCGCCAATTATTATGCCACATTTATATCATCATTTTTCCTCGTTTCATTCAAATCACATCGTGCATTAAAGCTCGAATGCATACATTTGATGTAGATTGTTTTACCTTATTCCAAACAAATCAAATACTCATCGTTTTAAATTTCATACTTGTTATTCTTTCATAAAAAGAAAATTCTCTAATAAAGGCAATACTCCGAGTTCGGGAAATTCGAGAGATCATGCCCTAACTTACTGGGTTTTGATTTTTCTCGTTTAACCCAAATAACGGCATATTCTTTTAAATCACAAGTTTTAAATAAAATGCTTACTCTCTGAGATTTGAGGTGCCGTGCCCTAACTTACTAGATATGCCATCTTATTACCTCGAGATAAGATTTTTTTTTACAAATAAGGTAATATTTCGTGTGTGAAAATTTTGAGAAATCGTGCCCTACGTGTTGGGTTTCGATTGATCGTTTGACCGAATAACCGAATAATCCTTTTTAAAATATCAATGCATGAGTTTTGAAAATCATGAGATAATTTTGGGTATCGAAGGTTGGAAATGCCGTGTCCTATGTGTTGGATGTGATATTTTACTCCTTCGAAACAAAAGAATCTTAATATCCACTTCGAGTACCCAAATATTCATAAAAAGGGATCGTATTTTAAAGCTTATTTCAAAATCTTTTTAACTTTCGACATTAAGACATTAATTAATCGATTAGGTACCAATTTTGGGCGTTACGAGGGTGTTAATCCTTCCTCGTACGTAACCGACTCCCGAACCCATTTTCTCAAATTTCGCAGACCAAAATTGTTGTTTTAGTAAACCAAAATGTTTTATTAAAATGACCAAACTTCTTGGTGATCCGATCACACCTAAACAAAAAAGATTGGTGGCGACTCCCAATTTTCGTTTCCATTTTCAAAACCAAAGTCAATCGCCCGTTTTTTCAAAAAAATGGTTACGACATAATTGATATTAATTAGAAATTGGCCCATTAATTTAGAGTGGATGGAGGGAACAATATAACATTTCTCATTTCACCATTCAAATTATTTTCTCATAAACAAGACTTCATGGATGCAAGCTTTGGTTTCTAAACAAGAATTCAAGGATTCAAGCTTGTTGAGTAGATTTCTATCCAAACATTTTAACATTTTATCTTTTGAAAATCATATTTTCTAAAAAAAAATTCTAATTTTCGTGTAAAATTCTCCATTGAAGGAAAAAGTTGATTCTTGAGTTTTCTTGGATCCAAACATTGATTTTTAGCAAGGTAATATGATTTTCAAACCTTATTAATTGACTTTAGCTTTGAAAGATTTGATTTAAGCATTTATCCTCTTTTTTCTTTATTTACGTTATTTTTTCTACAATGAGAGAATGCTTGATTCAATGGTTTTTGGTTGTTTTCAAGTTAGATTCTTGATGTTCTTTAGTTTAGAATACCTCTAGAATGTCAAATCTTAAGTTTGATTGAAGTCTTAGGTGAGTTGTTAAGTTTTGTCATTGTTCAAAGAAATGTGTAGTAATCTTGAGTTCTTAGTAGAGGTTTTAGTGTTCTAAGCTTATTTTTAAGTTCTTAAGTATGAATTTAAAGTTAAATTTAAATTTCGGATAAAGTTCTCGAGAGAGGGATTTAGAAGTGAGAAGGAGTTTCGCTTGATTGCAATGCATGATTTTTTTCAGAGGCTTTGGTTTTTGTTTATTGTTATGCTAACTTGTTATGTTGATAATGATTTTGAAGCAAAAGAAGTCGATAAAAATTCAAAATCGAAGGGAATGAGAAGATCACTGAAGCTTGAGCGATTTCGATTTCTGCAATTTGGTTTCAATTTATTTTATGTTATTATCTAAATTGAAATGCTTAGAATTTTTTCCTACTGGTTATGTATGGTTGATGATGGTATAATGATGTGATCATATACTTGGTATTATGTTTGACGGAGTGAATGTTCATGTTAATGACTAAATTCTACTTAATGGAAAATGGTTATTGGAATTATGTTGCTGCTCATTCATGTATAAGTGACTAGATTGTAAATGTCAAATTATGTTTAATATAATAACAACCCATTTAAACGACTTTAGATAGTTTTTGGTATAGTTGGCATGTCATAAGATGTATGTTTGAGTCATTGCTATTGTGTTTCAGGTTAGCATTTGTGCATTCATGAGATTTGTTTTGTGGTGTTTTATGCAACCTCGAGATTATGGTTGGTAATTCATGTTCAACATGTATCGAAGTTTTGTTGTAGTGTACCTTTTTATATATGCTTATGCACTATCTTTTCGAGGAATTGGATGAATATCCATATATTCATTTACGAGTTTAATTTAAATCAATTGGGCATTAGAGTTTAAAGTTTAGGACTATCTTGTGATATGATTTCAAACATGTTTATGTTAGTTTTGCTATGATATTATATAATTATTGATTAATGCTTTAATGAGACTTTTAATATGTAATAATATAATCTTGTGTTCTTTTTTGAAGCATGATTAATAGAGTCTGATAATATTTAACTTTAATATTATTTTAGTATGCTTTACAATTTAGTATTAACATATAATATATTTGGAGATATGTTTTGCACCACTGAACATTGTTTTCTTAGCACGCCGGGGGAGGGGGGTTCGTGCGCATTTATTGAGGATTCGTATCTTGTGAGGCTCAAGCAACATTAGCAAAGGGGTACATTCGACTATACTCTGATATGTAATAAGTTTTAACAGGTTTCTGTCTAGCTTGGGTATGTACAAGGATCCTAGTTGTTAGTTTTGACATTTAGAGGTTTTATATTGAGACTTTTCATTGGTTTGGTCTCTTGATGCTTATATGTCATGTTGTCACAATGATTTGTTTTTATTTGAACTTTTGGATCGAATTTTACTTAGGTGCCTAGATTTTGATTAAGCATGATTTTGAATTGGAATTTTTGCGTTTCAGACATGGATTGATATGTTAATTTGTCTGTATTGTAATAGTCTATTTTTCAGTGATATCGGAAATGCTGATTTTAGAATTTCATTTTCAATATTCGAGTATGTAAATATTATTAATTAATATTTGTAAAGTTAATATAAAGTTTAATTAAAATTTGATCCCTTAATTTTATCAATTGAATAACTAATTAAAGTACAAGAACTAAATTATAGAAATGATAAAAGTTAATCATTATAGAATTTTAATTAACCGAAAGACCAATTAAGCAATTGGACCCTTCTAAATGTATCAAACGTTGGTGAATGATGTAACAACCTATTTTTTAGTGGTTTCGTGGCCACCAAATCCAACGAGTAAGTTCATAAATATTAAATAATAATATTTACGAGTCAAATGTGATTGTTTAAAAAAAAGGTTTTTGATTTGATAATTTATGTTATATAAGTGATTTATTAAGTTCAACTGGTTTTAGAAAATGAGTTATTGGGACCTTTTTTTATAAACCGAGCTGTAAATATTTTTATAAATATTTACGGACTGACATTAAGGTGTAAAGTTTCATTAAGAAATTTTAATGTTTCGATAGTTAATTAAAATAAATGGACCAAATTGAAAAAAAATGCATTCCTAGGACTCCGTTCCCGTAAATCGGACTCGTAAAATATTTTTAATAAATATTTACTAAGCTAGTTGTATAGTTAATTAGATTTCAGTTAAGTGAATTTACTTAAATTAAAAGTAATTAGGTATAAAGACTAAATTGCATATAAGATGAAAGTTGAATCATAAATTAAAGAATAGTTAAAGGGACTAAAGAAGAATTTTACCATTGCTCTTTAAGTGGGACGGTTAGTGATATATATTATTTGTAAATTTAATTTATATATTATATTATAATATAAAATCTTAATTGCTAAGTATATATATTATATTATATAATAATAATTTAATGTTTAATATATATAATAATAATTTAATGAATAATAAAACAAAAGTATTAAAAGAATGAATAAATAAATAAAAGAAAGAAAGAAAGCCATACGAACCAGAAAGAAAAGAAAGAAAAAGAAAAAAATGAAAGAAGAAAGGAGAAAGACGCAAGGCTAGGGTTTTAAATTGTTCAAAGTTTAATTAGCTAGTTAATTTAGCTCATTTTTTTTGTAACTTTTATGTTTTTGAAATTTTGGTGTTGAGTGTTATCGACCCATGTCGAAATTTTAGCAATTATTAATTTTTAAGTGTTGTTAATATTGAATAATTTTTGTATTAGGGATTAAATTAATAGATTTTTAAGCTAGAAATAGAAAAGGATTAAATTGTAGAATAAATGGTAAAATTTGAGTAATATGGACTAAATTGTGAAAATTTGAAATTTAGGGATTTAAGTGAAAATAGGGAGTTAAATTTAGTTTAAAGTGGAATTTGCATGAAAATATAAAATTAAATGTGAAGAATAAAAATTAGCCTCAGTTTAGGGATTAAATTGAAATTTAGGCAAATATTGAGTAAAAAATTTGAAATATTCAATATGAAATTGAATTGTGTTATATTGATGAATTTTAGTTGTTTTAATTTCGTAACTAACATCGTACCGGAATCCTCGACTAAAAAGAGGAAAGATAAAGTCGACGTTGAATAGCTCGGAATTTCTAGTTTGTATTTCTATAATCCGAACCTAGTTGTTAATTGTTATAATTCAATTTAATGCATATGGCAAGTATTGATGTGAGTAATTGACATTTGATAATTGATTGAAATGGATTGAATTGGTAGATACATATTGAATGTATTGATTATTGAATTGAAATGAATATATGTGTTAATGTGAAATTTAGATATTTATTATTATAGATTGAATTTAATTCATGTGATATATGTAATTATATGAAAAATTAATATTGGATATTAGTTATATCTGAAATGTGAAATTAAACCCTATTAATTATATCGGATTGAGTCGTATATAGATGGCATGCCATAGGATAGGAAGAGTTTAGGAAATTCTTCGACTTCGAGTTGATGAAGCACTGGGTGCCAATTTACTTTGGTTTAACCTATGAGACACTGGGTACCAATTTACTTCGATTTAACCGATGAGACACTGGGTGTCAAATTTATAAAGCGCTGGGCGCAGTTACTACTTCGGATTTATCCGATGAGGCACTGGGTGCCAAACTAGTGTGTTGGTTAGACCCTTGTATCTGTCCGAGTCCAAGTCGTGTTAATAGGGGTAAATAAATAATAAAGTTCTATAATTGATATTGAAATGGCATGGTATGAGAAATATGTTGTAAATACATGGAATATATGAGTTATATACTCATGAATTGAATATGGAATGGATAATGGCATTGTTTAAATGAAATGTGAATCAAATTGTGAAAAACTATTTTATAGCAAATGATGAGAATTGAGTATGGTATGTAATGATATATTCATTAATTGAGTATTGAATGGCTAATGCCATTGTATGAATAAAGGTGGTTTGATATGTGAATAATTATTTATATAGTAATTGTGTGTATTGGGACATTGTTTAACAAATGAAATATGACAGTCATGATACTAGATATTAATATGTGCTTATAATTAAATTGTGCTTATGATATTATCTTGTCTTTAATATTCGGATTATAGAAATACCACTGAGTTTTACTCAACATACGGTTTTGTTTTCCATGCCCAAGTTAGGTACTTAACTTTTGATCGCCGATTTAGCATCCAATAATGATCCCAAACTCAAATGTGGTAATGTTTATCCTTTGTGTCGGCGTGTACCTAGGGTGTCTAAATAATAGTTATTTTGTGGATTGATTGTAAATAAGGTTATAAGTTTAATATTGGTTTGGTATATATATAAACATGTATTTATTTTTGAAGCCATATTATGGCATGATAAGTTGAACCAAATCTAGATAAGTGCATGTGAATTTAAGTTAGTATTTAAGTGCTTACGAACTAGGCAAAATGGATTGAATTTGGTAATTTTATAATTTGGATTTGAATGATGCTTTGATGATATGTTTTGATGATATAAATGAGATCCCAATGAGGGTACATTGGTTAGACACCTAGAATGATTGTTTTGACATGTTTTGAATGTGTTTGATTGTGTTTTGAATTGGTTAAACGAATAGTTTTTAAGTTGATTAATGTCCAAGCTTGTAGGGAATGGTAAACTTGTGGTTTAAGGCACATTTTAGGTCCACACGGCCAAAGACACGGCTAGCACACGGGCATGCGAGGCCATTTCGAAAGGGTACATGGCCTGGCACACAGGCATGTGGTTTGGTTGTGTGACCTAAGTCAGAGAGTTACACGGGCACGGGCACGGACATGGGCTGGGGCGCAACTGTGTGTCCTTACTTCGAATGCCCAAACGGCCTAAGACACGGGCTTGTTTCTTGGCCATGTGAACCCTGTAGCTTTGAAAAAAAATTAATGTATTCAGAAAAATTTTCTGAGTTTTCGAATTAGTCCTAATTTGTTTCTAACGTGTATTTTGGACCTCAAAGGCTTGAATAAGGGACAATATGTATGAATTGATTGGTTTCTGTAACCCGATTTCGGCGATGGATATGGGTTAGGGGTGTTACAGATGATATCACAATCCACTATGTTTAATTAATTTAGATTGATGTTTAGTTAATTATAATTTAATTAAATAAATTGTAATTAATTAAAGTATATATATTAAATTAAAAGAAAAAAATAAGATATTCTTGTTCATGTTTTTCATTTTCACGGAAAAAAGAAAAAAGAAAAAATAAGGGTTTGAAGCTTTCAAAACATTGGTCCCTTGATCGGTAAGTAATTTTTAGTTTCTTAAAAATTTTATGTTTTTAAAATTGTGGGAGTTTAATTTACTTAACCCATGTATCAATTTGTAAAACTATTAAAGTTTTAAAAAAATGTCATTAATGAATTCTTGAAGTTTTGATACTAAATTATTAAATTTAAAGTTTAGAAGTAAAAATGATTAGTTTGTTGTTCAAGATTCACTAAAAATAGAGTATGCCTCTACCATCTGTATTGTATGATTACTAACCTTCGTACAATTAAAAAAGTTAACACTCATCATTGCATACAATAATAGAAAAGGAAGCGTGGAAATTTTAGTTTTCCAAAATTGAAGGGTTTCGTTTAGAGATCTGGATTTTATTGCTCATGGAAACCGCAAAATAGCACACTTTTTTAGACCTACATGCATAGCATAACCATGGCTGGAAGAAATGCCTCCATGACTCATGCTGTTTCTTAATTTACTTCTCTCAAAGCACCTTCAGATCAATAGTACTTACTAATAGAATTAAATTAATTAAATGGACTAGCATACCTTCTTCTCATACGTAGCTTTGTCTTGCAGCAGGAATATATATCTAGTATTCCAAATTGCTTAAATAAACTCAAAGCATGTATCTTAGTTTACATCATGTATGAAACCAAACTAATCCTATTCTTTAAAGAAGAGCTAAAATCTAGGGGATAGGTTATGGTCAGTCTAAATGCAATTCTGGATACTCTACTATGCATTCTCATGTTTGATTTTGGATTTGGGACAAGTCTGGCAACAGCTTGCTCACCATTCATATGTATCTTGACTTCATTGCCTATTTCCTTTGCTATAAAATTGTCAGGCCCGCCTGTAAATAGCACTAAAATATATCACTAGAGAGCTAGTTCCGGAATCTGATAGCTGTTTTTGGAGCTTTGCCAGATCAAATCCGGCCATTGAAAAAACAGGGGATGATCTTGTATTTGTAGCAGCATCAAGAGTTTTGAACTAAAACGTTTTCAATATGACCGTGCGATACCTATGCCTATGCATGAATTTAGAATTTTGGACCCACCAATTAACTAAAATTTAATCCCAAAAGTCAACTCTGAGATGCTATATTTTCCTGCCTATATTTAGCCGCCTACTCAAACCAAACCCATTTCTCATCTCTATTGATTACGTTTTACAATACTATCATAGCTCCAACTTGTTTAGCATGAAATTATTAGAGAAGTTCTAGTTTAAATTATGCAAATTTGAGTAACGTTGAAATTAAGTGAAAAAAGATAGAATAATTATATCTACCAAATTAACCTGATTAAACTCTAGAAAAGGATTTAATATATAATTACATGGAGATAAATCGGTCTACATCATTTTAAGAGGAAGTAAATGTTAAGGGATATATTTTCATTCTTTTAGTATAATCACAATATTTTTATTCATTATAAACTTTAAGTCTAATCTTGTTCGAATAAAAGGTTGTATTTAGGTAAAACACTCCTAATATTAATGATTTGAAAATTAAAATTAATCCAATTACTTGAAAAGAAATTCACCTCTATTTTTTTAATAATTTATTGATTAACTCACGGTGATTAACTTTTAAAATTTATAAAGAGTGGTTAAAAATATCTCCAAAATTTAAGTAAACATATGCCATGATCCATCAACATGAAGGTTCAGATCTTACCTGTCCCCATGAATTAAGGTCAAGGTCGCATTTCCGTACTATTATTATTTTAATTTTGTATAAATCCTCTTTAATTTAATATATATGTATCTTAGATGGTCAAACGTGACAAATATGAAAAGCAAAATCCTTATAGCTGCATGAGGTTCACGGTTACATCTAAAATATTATTTAGGCTTATACTATCATCCTCCTTTCGCAATTTTCAATGAAAATGCCCGAAATCAGAATTCATGAAGTTTCGCTAATTTGCCTTCCACGTGGGGAAGAAATTTGCCATCAACCTCCGCTTTTGCCAATACACAGCTTTTGATCTAAATAAGAAACACACTCAACGTAATTAACAACGTCTAGGGGCCCACACGAGGCCTCATAAAATCTATTTATTCATATCGTAACCTAAATAAACTAAGGCAATACTTCTTGATGTTTGTATAAAGAAATAGTGAATATAAAACGAGGTTCCTTTATATTCCTCATTGAACGTACGACCCCAATTAAGTGGGCCAAGAAGGCGCCCAACTCTATAGTCTATACCAATACCAAAGGCAACCATTGGAGCTTTCTCCCCTACTGCAATGAAAGTAGATCCTATAGCTGGCTTTTCTTCACAATCTAAAGTCAAAACCAAAAACAGAGAGAGGGAGATAACCATATACTGTCCGTGTTTAGTACAAAGAATATGCAGAAAAAAAAAAAAAGAAGCATTTGATAATTCATCACAAAATTGAATTCATTTCGACCAAGTGTACATACAGCTGCATTTTTTTTTAAATATTGAAACGAATACCAGTAGAAAGTTTCAACAAACAAATCTTAATTTCTATACAGGATATCTAAGTAAAATCCAAAAAAGCCTGAAAGGGGTGAGCTCTGTTTTTGACCCGATTTCATTTGGCTTCACATTCGATCACCCCCCCCCCTCCTTAAAACAAGCCCTTCGCTGCAAACAATCCTAACAGCTATATTAAGAAAGAAAAAAAACTGAGAAAAGATGAAAAAAGAAGCTTTGAGAGTTGAGACTACAGAAAAAAGGACTGCCTACTCAGTTTCGAGTAGAATCAACTACAGAGTTGTGTCTTTTAGAAGGACCAGAAGGTGGTATAGGGATCCCTTTGGGGAAGAAGTTGAACATCTGTCCTTGGTATCGAAAGCCCGTCTCGTACTTTCTCGGGAACACGGTCATGGAAACTGTATCGTCCACAATTATGGTTTTGCCAGGCCTAGTGGCAAAACTAGAGCCAGCAAGAAGTGTAATTAGAAACACGACATATATGATATTGGAAAGCTGCTGCCTTGTGCATGAAATCTTCTTGGATTGCAAAGGAAGTGCCAATGATAAAGAAGGAGCCATTTGAATAAGAAGAGAAAACAAATCGCTTTTGATATTTGGGAAGTGGGAGTAGGGTTTTAGAAGAAGAGCTTTTAAAGGTCTGTAGTTTTTTACTGGTATAAGGGGAGACAAGTTAGCATATAAGGTGAAAGATTTTGTTTATATATAACAAGTATAATTATGGTATGGTGATTGGAGGAGGAAAAAACAAAGGTGGCAAATGAGGAAGCAAGGACCAGGAAATTAAAGAGAGTGAAACGCACGCTAATGAACTGTTGAAATTTTGATTTAAGATTAGTCAACGCTTTGGAAAATTATTTTTGAAAGTCTTTTCATTTTTGGAGTCATGAATTATTGTAAGTATTTGGTGCCGGCATAGACTTTTAGTTTATGATATTTTTATTTTTTCTTTTTCTCATCTTGTTTAAATTTCTGGTTTCTTGATCTGAAAGTTACTTGGCAGTACGATTTTGTGAGTTTAAGCAGGAGAGGCAGAATTTCCTAGAAATTTCTATCACTTTGCGTGGCTAATTGAAATGTAAACAAGTGGAAGATGAAGCCGTTTAAAAAGAAATAATAACATGACCCATTTTTTATAATTATAATGTACAAATTGGTCCACTCTAATCCAAAGCCTGCGATATATGGTGTACCTAACCATTCTGTTTGTTTGGCAGAGAGGAAAGTCTTATATGATTTCTTTTTTTTTTCAATCTTACTTGTATAAGTTGTATTAATTTTGTTGACAAAAGATAACCTAGTAGCGCACGCAGATAAAGAAAAAAAAAATGGGATTTCATAGACGGTAAGAATTAACATATATGTGTGCATGTATGTAGATGGGGTTTATGACATGCATGATTTGATGGGGAAAGAAATAAATTGAATGGCTTAAAAAGATAGCAGTCGTGCCAACTCTAGTGAAGGCTACGTTATGGCTGCGTCTAATTTCTAAAAATGAATGCCTCTGTGCTTTGCCTTTTCCTTGTGAAAACGACAGGAAAACGGTAGCAATTGTTACTGCTATCTCTTTTGCCTTTTCCGACACTCGAAACTCAAAAGCATGATTTTGTGTATATATGGTCCATTATGTATGAACTTGACCATTCAATGCTTTTGTTACTTTAAAAGCTGATGATTAATATGAAGAGAAATCTTTTTAGAGGCATAATTTTGAAAGGTTCCTAGAGCTTTCTAACCCAGAATTTAATTTTTTTTCATTAGCAGTGTAAAGGAACTAATGTCATAGAAATATATTGTGTGGATATAAATAAATCTTTTTTTTTTAAAGATGAAAATAGTATGCAGTAGGCGATCATTTGCGTAGGAAGGTCTTATAAGAAAGAAATCAAAGCTACAAATTCAAGCTGACATTGATAGAAATCTGTATTCGGCATACAATTCCCAGTAGAAATATATTCAAATCAATAGAAACTCTTATCTTAATCTCATGGACAGCCACCGGCTGCATAACGAAATTCCTCAACTGCAACTTTGTCAACTTAACTTGGCTGCATTACATAATCGAGGGAATAAAAACTATTGGAAAGGTCCATGTCATGACTTTGAACTAGCCTAGCCTTGCGCCTTGGGGAATTGAACATGTGCCAAGTGGGTAGGTGCCCATTTCAAGATGTGTCAATTGTCAAATGTCAACGTGCTTTGCGTTCGACTTTAATCCGGGAGCAAAAATTAGGCAAAAATATTAGGATATCATCAACACCCAATGAGACCGACATTCACATCCCACAGCTACAGCCACAGGGCCTAATACCGGAGATCAAGGAAATAGTTTTTATAATTATCACACTCTTCCTGAGCGCTTATTATAAAACTCCTCATTGTCAACTTTGAGATTTGCCTGAGAGCATGAAATACACGACGGTTTTTGGCTATGTTGACGCTTGAAGCAATACATTGCCATATGGCACGACTTTGTTGTGGAACAGATAACTTTAAAAAAATAACTAAATGACCTTTTTTTCCCCTTACGTGGCCCTTACGCTAGTTGTTTGGTTAAATGATCGTCCATTTCACCAACCCAAGCTGATCCCAGATCGAGGATGACTCAGGGTCAAGGTGGCACTTTCTGGTCTCTGTCAGCTTTGCCCTGTCAAAACTACAAAGCAGTTTTCTCATGTCCTGTTTCTAAAATTTCCAGAAGGGACTTGGTTTATGATTTTTTTTTTCTTTACTGCCAGCCAATATTAATCGCATATTTTAATTTACCTTAGTCCTCATTCCTTGAGCTAAAATGTTGTAGTTCATTACAAAAGTTAATCAAATAGAGCAGCTGTGCAAGGATGGAAGAGCCAACAATCTAACCAACTGCTTTCATACATGGTAGCTCAGGGAGCAGCCAAGTAATATTTTTTCCTACCAAATACATATATAATTAGGAAATTGGTTGCCACAAATGTCAAAGATTAGCTTAGGGAGCAGCTAAATAATAGCTTGGTGTTGTGTTGGTCTTCCTTTGATGTAAGCTTGAATTGATGTTATTCTAAATTACAGGTTCAATTATTGCTTTTTAACCTATAATCTTCTTTCTTCAACAAATTACTATTTCAACTGTCTAATCTGATGTGATAGTATTTGAAAATTTAGTACATGTTTCATTAGTGGGCAGCCTTAGGAATTTATATAACCTGTTGCAGCAGGGTAGCTATTATAAAGATGAACTGTTATCTATGGTTAGGCTAATATTTCATAGTAGAACACCCGTAATACTTGATTGTTGCGTTTGTGATGTTTGTAATAAAATGCGAATGGAACACTTGAAGCCCACTCCTTTGTGTACTTTAATGGATAAGGCTTGCTCCATTAGAGCTTTCATGCATTATTGGGCTTCAGTCTTGTCATGTGAATCCATCTATACCAATTATTATTCGGTTATCCATTTATAAACATGAGAGCAGGTTTGGAAAAAAATTTAAGCTCATATTTCAGGTTGAGTCAAGCTTGATCAAATATAAAGTGTATTGATATCATGCTTAAATCTGTATCGAACTCGGCCCGGTCCATGAACACCTCTAGTGATATATCTAGGGATATCAATTGGACGAGGCAGGTGCGGGGAGAGCAACCCCGCCCCACCACCCACGTGGGTCCCCAAACCCATCTAATCCCTACTATACCCGCGACCCACTTCATATAATATATTTACAAGTATCGGTGAAATAAATATAAACCAATTTTTTTATGAAAAAAGTATGAAATATCTGTCCTCCGGACTCCCACCACATATGTGATATTATTCCAAATGTCACCATTTTTTTAAAAAAAAGTTGTCGTGTCCCTTTAATTGGTAAATAAAATATAACTTCAACACGAGTTTAAAAAATTAAGAAAATAAAGTCGTTACATAATATCCAAATACAAACAATGTCTCAAATACATTATAAATGTCTTCAAATGCAACACAAGTGCAAAAATTTCAAAAATCAATCAATACATGTCACTCCTGTTGCTTTTATATCACATTTATCTTCTAATTCTTCTATCAATTGTGAGTATTATATCTCTTTAACTTCGCTTGAACTTCCATATGAGAAACTGTGTTGAGTACTCTTTTTTCTTTTAAATCATATGAGAAAATGTGAGTGCGTTCATTTTTTTTCTAAAAAAATAGTAGTGAATATTAGTTGAGTATTGTTATCAAATTAAATTTTTATAAATGTTTATGTTTTAAATATGCTTATTATATTATGTGGGGCGGGTAGGGATGAGGCAGGTACGATGTCATACCCATGCCTGCCCCACTACCTACAATGGGTCTAATTTTTATCCCCATCCCCGCCCCACCACCTGTGAAATCTATAACCATCCTCGCTCAATTGAGTGCGAAATGGGGTGGGATTCCACCAAACCTGCCCCATTAACGCCCCTAGATATATCATTCTAAAAAAGGATACAACAATTTTGCACGAAAATAATGTAACATGTATAACTTAATTAAAAGTGGGTAACCAAAACTCAATTTAATTAAAATTTTGAAAACATTTTTTTTGAGTTAATCGATTTGAGTTATTAAGTTTTTTGAATAAACTTAAATAAATAATTCAACTTTTTGAGTTTAAGTCGAATCTAATTTTTACAACATAAAAAATCGAATAAAAAAAACCTATGTACCTTTTCAAAAATAATTACAAAAAATCTTTAGATTTAAAAAAGAAAAAGAAAAAAGAAAGAAAGGAAGGAGATGAAATTAGATAAAATTCTATAAGAAAGTTAAAATACGAAAAAATATACATTTTTTTAAAATGATAAATTCTAAGGTTTTAATTACCTGAGTTGTTAAGTTTTTTTTTTTTCATTTATCAAATGTATATGATGTTAAATCTATGGGATCTAGTTAGAATTTAGTCATGCTAACAAAGTTTTAGTATAGGGATAAAGTAACATTTAATCTTTGAACTTGAAAACTTTTCCAACCTGGTCTTTAAATCTTTTTTGGTCCTTATTAATCTTGTCCACTTTTCTCAATTGGGTTCTTAAATTTGGATTGCCTTAAGGTGTAATGATATGGCACTCCTCAAAATTTTAAAAATATATTAAATAATTATAAAATTTTCAAGTGATAACGTAACAAAATCTCATTAAACTATGCCATCATACTTTAATAGAGTCAAAGTTTAGTGGCCAAATTAAAAAAAGCTGTCATGTTTTGGGATTAATGTGGACAAAAAAAAAGGGGGTCTAGGTACTCATATGGGAAAGTAACCAAGTTCAAGACCAAATAGTGCATTAACTATTTTAATTTAACATATTTAATTTTTAAATTTAAATTAAACATAATTATTCAACTTGATTTGACTCAAACTTCGTTCAATAAAAAAAATTAAATTAAATTACGATGATGGTGAATTTAAATAACTTAAAATTTTTCACTATAGGTTTACCTCCTATTAAAAAAGGGTGCATATATAACGAAATATCTTTCCTCAAAAATTTTGTTTCACTCAGGACCTTTAGAAGGAAGGAGATATAGAAGTTCAACAAATAATTTGAAGTGATAATTTGATGGGTATTAAGAGATGTTGTCATGGAAGAGCAAACATGAGCTGTATTCTTTCTTTTACATAGCAGAGGTTTGTCCTATAATTTAATTATGAATATCCATAAGAGTTTGTTGATATCCATAAACTAAGGGAGATAAATTATTTACTTTTCTCCACGTAAATTTAGTTGTGAATTAAAAAATAATTTTAAGTGGTCGGAATTAAATTAAATTATATATTTTTGTTATAATAAAAATGTAATTTATAATTTTAATAGTTTATATCTTTATAATTTTTTAAAAATTAAATTAAACTTTTATCATTTTGAGGGTTAAAATGTAATTTTATTATTACTAATTTAAAATTTTATAAATTATAAGGAGTCTAAATAAAAAAATTCTAATTTTAAAGGAGCCGAGGCCTTGCCAGTCCCACATTCTGCCACTAAATATATCATTCATTTATTTCTTTACTTATTTGTCATTATTATTATTATTAGAGGTGTGTATGGGCCGGACAGCCCGGCCTGAAGGCCCGCCCGAAAAATAGTAGGGTTTGGGTAAAAATATAGGCCCGAAAAATGGGCTTGGACAAAAAACGAGGCCCGTTTAAAAAACAAGCCGGGCCTCAGGTAAGAATTTTTTGGCCCGAGCCCGGCCCGGCTCGGTCCGATTTTAATATTATATTTTTTTTCCTTTTTTATTTTTAAGTTTAAGTAACTTTTCTCTCTTTTTTTTTTCATTTTCGTTTAGTTCCTCCTGCTGCTTCCTTCCTCCCTTTATTCCCATTTCTAAGCAAGTCCCTAGCTCACTGCTGTTTTGCTGCAGTTTGGGTGCTGTTTGGGTGCTGTTTGGGTGTTGTTTGGGTGCTATTTTGCTGCTATTTTTTGTCGTATTTTATTGTTCTTTTACAGCTATTTATTATGTTATATGTTGTCGTTTTTAATATTATTTTGATATTGTAAATTTTTGTTTTGTTATTAATTTAGTTATTATTTTAGTTCTAAGTTGTTTCAATTTTAATATAACTACTTTTTATTATATTTTTAATTTATGTATTATTTTAAAAATTGTTTATCTTGTTTTTTATTTGTTTTAATATTTGTTTTTATGTTTTAAATGTATTTGAATTTTTATTTTTTAAAGTTTTTTATTTTATAAAAAAAGCAAAAAAAATATAACCGGGCCGGGCCGGGCTCAGGCCTGTAACAATCCAAAATCCGTGGGCACCAGAAAAGTGTGTTATCGGGCCTCCGTCTTAGTGAAATAAGTTCGAAAATAATTATTAAAAATATTTATGAGTCTAGTAGTGTGTTTAATTAGGTTTTAATTAAGTAAATTTAGTTTAATTTAGAGTAATTAGTAAAAAGGATTAAATTGAATAAGGGTAAAAGTTTAATTATAGATTAAAGAAAAATTAGAAGGACTTAAGAGGAAATTAAACCATTTCCTATAGCTGAGGCGGTTTAACGTGGAAAATATCAAAGATTTTATTGATTAAAAATATATATATTTATTTAATAATTAAGTATATTATATTATATTATATTATTATATATATAAAAGAAACAAATAAGTTAAAAGAAAAGGAAATGAAAACGAAAACAGAGAAGGAACAGGGGAGAAAGAAGAAAGAAAAGGGGAAATAGGGTTTATGAAGCTTGGAGTTAATTGGTAAGCTCAATCAAGTCCTTTTCTCATAATTTTGATATTTTAGAAGTCTTAAAACAAGTTTTTGATGAAATTAAGTTGTTAGTTTGGAAGTTCTTAGGCTTTTAAACAAAGTTCATGTTGAATAAAATGATGAAATAGGGGTTTAATTGAATGAAATTCAAGTTAGAATAGATATAAGGATTGAATTGCAAAGTAAGCTATAAGTTTTGTGTTTTAGGGACTAAATTGAGGAAAATTTGGAATTAAGAAAATATGTTGAAAATTTAATAGTTAAATTTGAGTTTAAATGAAATTTGAATAGGAATAAGGTGTGAATTGGTGTTATAAATTTGGTTATTAACATTTTACATCAAAACAGTTTTGGGAAGTAGCAATGGTCTAACTTTGAAAATTCACTAAAAATTTTATAAATTGAACTAGAGGATGAACAAAATATGGAATTAAAGCTTATTGAGTCTAGTTTCTTATAGTAGAAACAGTGTAAGCAATTAATTGATGAATCAAGAGATATTTGAAATTTTGTAATACTGGTTCGGGGTGATTTCGAGATGCCCTGTTTTAACTTTGGAAAATCATTAAAAATTGTACAAAAATTATTATGGAGTGTAATTTATATATGTGAACTCCTTAATGAATCTAGTTTCAAAATAAATAAACAAGAATTTATTCGAGTTCTGTACAATGAGATAATTTATTTTTAGTAGAGAGAGGTCAGAACTGTCAAATGAAATAACAGGAGAGTATTTAACGAATAAACTGTACTAAATGGCTAGACCAAAAATTCTGGAAATTTTATGGTTAGAAGATATATGAGTCTAGTTTTAAGGAAAATTTACGGATATTAATTTTGAGTTTAGTAGCTCAAGATATAAATAATTTAGTAACAATGACTCAAGTAGACAGCTTAATGGTGAAATTATATATATACATTAAAAATGGTTAAATTTGCATGTTTAGGCTCATGAATTAAATTGAATCATGTTGTATTGATGATTATAAATTATTATTTTCGTAGCCAACAAAGAACCTGAAGCATCAGCATCGAAAGGAAAGGAGAAAGTCATCGAGGACTAAAACGGGAGAATTACGGTGTGTATTACTATAATTCGAATTTTAATTATTATTGATTGCTGAAATTTTAATTGTTATGTATGGTAAATAAGACTTGAGGTAAGTATGTGAAATTGAAATTAGAAAAAGTAAAATAATACCCTATTAACTCGTCGGACTAGATTCGATACAAATGGCATGCCATTGGATTTGTGATGTGATGAAGAGATTGTAGTTCGACCGAGAAGATGTTTCTGTTATTATATACTTCGGTTTATCCGAATAGGCATTTAATGCCTTATTGGTGTGTTTGGGAGGATATATTATACCGGTGTGTTATGGAGGATTTACAATATTCCGGATGTGTTTGGGTTGGATATTCTGGTGTGTTTGGGTGGAAATCCGCGTATCTGTCATAGTCCGAGCTTTGTTAATAGGGTAAATAATTGAAATGAAATTTTGAAAATGAGATTATTTGTTAATAGGGTAAATAATTTAAATGAAATTTTGAAAATGAGATTATTTGTTAATAGGGTAAATAATTGATGTTTGTAATTTATTAATGTTAAATAGTCTTGGATTATAGTAATACCACTGAATATATCCATACTCAGCGTACGGTTGTTTCCGTGCGCAGGTTAGTAGAAGTCAAGTGTCCCGGCTCAGCATCCAGAACAATTCCAACTCTAACACAAACTTGGTGATGTATATTTTTCTTTTGGGTAAAGGTGGCATGTACATAGGTGTTATTTAGTCACTTGAATATGTATATTACTTTGGGTAGTGAAGGATGAATTATAAAATTTAGATGGTTAAATGAAAAGGTAAGGAAAGTACATGATATTTTGATACATGAACATCAAGTTGTTAAATGAATGAAGTTTTTAATCAATTTTGAATGATGCTATAATAGTTATTAAATTAAAATTTTGTTAATAATATAAATATTAGTATATGAATGTGAAATATTGGTGTTGGTTGTTTTGGTTTGAATTTGCAGGAGGTTTAGGTAAAAATAAGCAGAAATGCTGCCGAAATTTTTATAAAAAAAATTGGAATACTCGAACAAGTCCCGTTCTACTTTTAATACGTGTTTGAACTTCGAGAGTTCAAGATAGGGACTTAATTATTATATTATACTATGAAAGTTATATTAATTGTAAATTATTCGTAAGTTATCTGATATGTCCGGTAATGCCTCATAACCTCGTTCCGGTAACGGTTTGGGGTTAGGGAGTGTTACAGGGCCTATCAATTTTTTCCCGGGCCGGGCTTGGACAAAATTCCAGGCCCATATTCTGGCCCGGCCTTGTAAACGGGCCTAAATTTTTTATGGGCCCGGCCCGAACCCAGCCCGGCCCGGCCCGGCCCATGTACATCTCTAATTATTATTATATTTCATGATTTATATTGAATTTTATAACTTTTAAGGTAAACTATATAAATAATCATTTAATTTTAAAAAGTTTCATTTTAGACATTCAAACTAAAAGGTTTATAATTTAAGCACACAAGTTACATAATTTGAACATTTCGGTCATTCCCATTAAATTCACAAATGGTAAGCTGATGCTAGTTAAAAAATTGGTACAATAATAAATTTATTTTTCAACTTGTACATATTCTATCAATTTAATGATAATTTTAAATAAAAAAAACTCTCAAATTTTACAAATAGTCTTAATTTGATACTAATTCTAAAAAAATTCAAAAAAATATATAAAAATAAATAAATATTTTCAAAAACAATATAAAAATAATTTTAATTTTATATTAATATTAATATTAAATAAATAAAAATCCCCCACCCCTACCCTCTCTCCCTCTCCCCCTCCGGGCCTCCCCGCCACCGTCTCTGTCGCCCCTCCCCCCACCCCCATCTTCGGTCTTTGGTTATATTTTTTAACAATGGCCCCCATTTGCTCCTCCAAAAGGGTAGGATTATACTCATCACAATTCCACAACCCAAAGTTTCCTGCTCAAAAACTCACTCTCAAATACATCATTTCTTTCCTTGTTTATTTGTAAAATAAAAGGGAAAAATAATGGTAGATAAAACTAACCAGGATCTGAAGGTCCTGATCCAACACTGCAAACACACGACCAGGTTGTTGTCCCTGTCTGTATTTAGCAACCTAAGACCAATGCTCAGTGGTTGCAGATTCTAGTTCCTTAGAATCTACGTTTTTTTTCCTTGTGTTTTGATATCACCAAGAAATGACTTAAACGTATAATGAGAGGCTGAAATTTGCATGACGATGGCATTTGAAGTTTGCATGGAAAAATGGGGGAGGGGGAGAGAGACGAGGGTGGGGAGTGGGGAGTGGTGGGATTCTTATTTTATTTAATATTATATAATTATATTTATTTAATATTAATATTAATATTATATATAATTTAATTTTATTATTATATTTTTATGAAAATATTTATGTATTTTTATATACTTCTTTAAACTTTTTAAAATTAAAATTAAATTGAAATTAATTATAAATTTTAAGAATTAATTTTTTAAAATTATGACTAAATTTATTATTATTATTATTAATTATAAATATTAACATCATGCTGCTGTTTATTATCATTATTCTTTTAGTTTGTAACAAAGTAAAATTTTGCATAATTCTTTTCCACCCGAGTGTGTGAATATATATCAAATTTCATTGTAAAAATTTAAACAATTCATGCATGTGAGGTTTGAATCTCTACCTTTATAAAACTAATTATTTGAGATTTGGAAAATAAGCATATATATATATGTTAAGAGTCCTGATATCGTGAAATAAAATTAACAGGTTAAAAGTAGAAGAGGAGGGTCCAAGGAACTAAAGAGGTGATGAAGTAAGATTGAGTTTAGGGTTAAGAGATTGAGATCAGAGTGCTGTCTGCCTCTCTCCATAGTCTATAGGCAGAAGAAGAAAGGAAGCAGAACAGATAACGGTCTCAGCTGGCAAACGGTTTGCATTATTATATGTGTATGTTTTAAGAGTAAAAATGTAGTCTGGTCCCAACTCTCGTATCATCATTAAAAATAACAACGTAGGATAGACCACTGCAACTCTATCCACACTAGCCTTTGCTCACCCTACACTTTCCCCCTTACTTCACTTTCAATCTATTAAGGCTCCTAACCGACCCATGCCTTGGAATACCAATTACTTCCACAATTTCTCTACATTTCCATTCCCTTTTCTGGTTCTCTATCAACAACCAAAATTAGACTTTCTGGTTATCATTCACAATTAATTTTCTTTTTCATGCTTTTGGTTAATATTCACTTACTTGATTTAATCCATATATTCAGTCTTGTTACAAGAAACAACCAAAAGACTTTATATATTCAATTTATCCAACTCTAGTAAACTAAACATATATCACCTACAAATAGAGGTGTGCATGGGCCGGGCTACCTAGCCCGGCCCAAAGGCCCGCCCGAAAAATGGGAGGGTTTGGATAAAAATATAGGCTCGAAATATGGGTTTGGGCACAAAAATGAGGCCCGTTTAGAAAATGGGCCGGGCTCGGGTAAATTTTTTTGGCCCGGGCCCGGCCCGAATTATATAATAAATATATATTTTTATTTTTATTTATATTTATATTTATATTTTAATTTTAATATAATCAATTTTTATTATATATTTTCAATTTGTGTATTGTTTTAAGAATTGTTTTAATATATTTTTTATTTGTTTCTTGTTTTAATATTTGTTTTAAATGTATTTGATTATTTAATATATTTTAAAAATTTTTATTTAATAAAATAAGTTAAAAAATTTAATATGGGCCGAGTCGGGTCGGACTTGGGCTTAACAATTTTATTTCGGGCCGGGCTTGGATAAATTTTTAGGCCCATATTTCGGGCCGGGCCAGGCCCAGGCCTAAAAAATGGGCCTAAAATTTTTTGTGGGCCCGGCCCGGCCCATGCACACCTCTACTTACAAACAACCAAACAACTCTTGAATATACATAGTAAACTAGAAAACAACTAATGAATAAAAGATTGGATCATTGATTGACATGAGGGGCAATTGGTTTTGGGTTCAACTCCAAACACTTCCAACCACTATAACCAAGAATAATTTTACATTTAGTAACTAAGAGTTGTCGACCGAATTTTAATTCGATTGGCATAAGCATTGTTTTCAATGTAGGAGGACGGTGGTTCAAATGTGCTTCAGCACATTATCCTCCTTATTTATGGTTGTTATTACTTCTATAGAAAAAAGATTGATCAATCATTTTTATTAATAAAAGTTTGCGTGATTGATTAATCATTTTCTTAATAAAAGAATCAATAATTTATTTTAAGTGGGCTACTTATTAAAAGGATAAGTATCTTTTTTATAGAAAAAAAAATTAATCAATTAAATTAGTGGGCCAATTTATTTCGTTAACAAAAGGGAAAGGGTTTTTTTAGCAAAAAAGGACAAATTCATAAACTAAATTGATTGATCCATTTGGTGTATTTTATAACAAAAGGGATATCAATTCCTTTGCATAACACAAATGATTCATCAAACAACTTATCGTTCTAAGCCAATGATTGATTAAGCTCTTTTGCATAATCTGACAAATAAAATAAAATGCCTATTTTTGAATTTTAAAAAACTAAGCTTAAATATTATGTTGTTATTTAGATCCAGAACTCACAATAATAAATTGTTGTTTCAATTAATAACTAGGTAATTAAATTACATAACATTTACCAACAATGTATCTGTTATTATTATTGTGTATTTGATTAAAATTTCACAATAATAAATTGGATTGTTGCAATTAATAAATAAAAAATTAAATTTTAATTTTGTTGCTAATAAAAAACATTTACCAATAACTTATTTTTTATGTTACCTATTTTATTAGAAATTTGTGATTAATAACTTGAAAATTAAATGATGTAACGGCATTTTAAGGTTGTTGTTAATATTTTAACAACTTATTTTGTTGTTAGAAAAATTAAATTATTATTACTAACAATAAAACATTTAACAACAACTAATTTAATTACTAGGTATAAAGTTAAAAACGGAGACAATAACATTGCAAATACTCCAATTTTACAAGACGATATTTAATATGACACAAGGAAAAAGAATGTTGCAAAAATTAATTGTTCAAAATAAGTTTTAGTCGTGGTGTTGGATTAAAAAATTGATTAAAATCTAAATCAATAAATTAGTTGGTTATAATTGGAACTTGTTAATTAAATAAAATAAAATAAAAATCGACTTTACCCGATCTCATTTACAAATTAAAACCAAAGTGTATATATACTTCCCAAAAGAAAATGACCTTACTTGAGAATGAAGACATGGGCATTAGGGCTTTCTAGCAATTAGCTTGATGTTTGGATTACAAGATGGGAAAAAGAAAAAGAAGCATGTGAAAAGGTGAATGATGAGGCCTCACTAGCTTCTCTTTTTCAAAATAGGGATCTATAGGAAAAGATTCAATAGTAGTACTGTTATCGATGTATCTACCAAAATTAACTGCCGAAGCCCATGAATGCCATTGCTTGAGAATCCCAATGAGGCGACGAAATGAGAATTGTTGTTCAAGTTTCCATCCCCCAACTTGGCCCTAGAATTAGGGTCGAGCAAAGTGACACCTCGTTGGCATGGCTTTACTCCATATGGAGCATTCCTTGTTGTCATTGACCCAACTGGATAGCAGAGTTCTGGATTATTCCAAGCCCCAAAACGCTTTCCCATTTTCCCATAAAATATTTCAGAGAATTTAAGCACTCCTGTCAGATTGTTCCCATTTAGATACAGTGCGTTAAGATTGGGCAAAGATGCTAGCTTTGGCGGGGGATTGCCAGCCAGATTGTTGTTACCAAGTCCCAGATACCTCAGTCTCTTCAATCCAGATAGGGATTCAGGAATTTCACCTTTTAATCCTACATTACTGAGATCCAACACCACAAGACTTTGTAAACTTTGCCAATCTAGCCTCATAATATCTCCACCTAATGGGTTGCAAGACAGCATCAACTCTTCCAAAGAATGCATGTCTAGAATTGGCTGGTTTAACCCACCTGAAAACTGGTTGTTTCTCACATCTAAAAGGGTCAAATTCTTCAGATATGCATTACGTGCAAACAGCTTCCCCTTCAATTGATTGTTACTCAAATCAAACTTCAAGAGTGATGCCAGACCACCAAGACCTAGAGGTAAATGGCCGGAGAGTGAATTTCTACTTAAATCCAAGATTAACAGCTTCTTTAACCTTCCCAAACTATCTGGGATTCGACCTGTAAACCTGTTTCCAGCCAGGACTAGTCGATTCAGGTTGGTTAAGTTGCCAATATTAGTTGGTACTTGTCCTGTTAACCCATTTTCTAGTAAGACTAAAGATTGGAGCTTTTTGAGGTAACCAAAGCTAGTAGGAATTTGGCCAATGAGACCTGGATTGGACCGAAACTCTATTGACTGTAAGCTGCCAGCAAGTTTTTCCCATTTATCACCAGGGATGGTAATTGGATGTCCAAGAGATATGAAACAATTGAAAAAGCTGAGAGATTTTAGGTGCTTGAGCTGGTAGAGCTGTGGCCTAAACTCGACATTAGTGGCACAAGCAAGTGAGTTTTCATAAAAGGGACCAATGCTCAAAGCAGTTATATACCATAGGCCACCTACGATATCACAGGAGACCCCCTGCAGAAAAAAATAATATATATTACCACATTATCAATTAGCAACACTAATAATTTCTTTTCTATCAATTTACTGAGAAAAGTGATAAACGTGTATAGTTTTGGAGTCTGGAGGAAGAGACTTTTTACACTCTCTTCTTTTTTTCTTTTTCTTTTTTTTTTTTGTTTAAATAAAGGAGAACCCTAACTATATATGTATCAAATAATTAATGTGAACCAATCAAGATAAATAAGCAAAGCAGACTACATCCGCCTCGGTCATATATTATGATATACATGCGAACATTGACCTTAAGAGTGAGATGGTAAATGCAATTGCGCCAAGGTTACTACTTAAAACCAAGAGGTGAACCATGCCTGTATTGGAGTCCAACCACAAGGATCCGGATAGAGATCTGAGCCATTCCACCAATTACCTACAAAGCCTTGTATGGCAGAGTACAGAGCGGCTTGCTCAGCTTTCTCCATGGGAGCTGCTTCTTCAGTATTGTATGCTTGGCCACAGCACCAAATGCCCAAACATAGAATGCAAACAGCCAAAGTAAAACGATTGCTTCTCATAAGCATCCTCCTTGTTAGATATTTCAAAACTCAGAAAGAGAAAACAAAGTATAGCTCTTGGTCTTTGGAAAACAACCTAGAAAAAGGAATACAAATGTATAGAGAGATTGTAAACAAGGCTTTTCAAAGTGAAAGAGCTTCCAGTGTCAAGATAAGGTAAAGAAGAGAGACAGAAGAAGGGGAAGAGATACAAAGGGGTGGAACTGAAAGCAATCAACATAGAAGCAAAGGAAGCATGGGACAGCTTCGAAAGGCATACTGTGTTCTGGAGAAAGCTTAGGATAGTATGCAGAGTTGAGAGTGAAAGGAACAAAAAGGATGGTTAAGTGAGCAAGGAAAGGGAAAGGGAAAAAGAAAAGGAGAGAGGTGAGAAGCACAGCAAGGGAGTAGAGAAATTTGCTTCCATGTTGGTAATAGGAAAGCTAAGGTAAGTAATATAGCAGAAAGAACACAAAGATCCATACAAGCACAGTAGTCCAAGCCAAGAAAGTAATAGCAGTAGTAACAAGATTAAAGGCAGTAAAAAATAGAAACTGAAGGGGGGCTTTTGCTTTGCTTTGAGTACTGAAATCTGAAACTGAAAGCGAAAGGAAGAGCGACCCCTTCTAATTTTATGCTATTATTATGCGGTTGTCTACTTTGGCATGCACTTTGCAGCTCCTTGTGATTCTTTTCGCTGACTACTTTTGGGTATTGTATTGCATTATATATAGGATTTACGAGTAATAAATACTGATAATTACGACAACTTTTTTTATTCAATTAATGTAGCTGTTTAAAGTTAAAGAGGGTGGTGGTTGAGGGATTTATTTCTGGAGACGACTGACGAGAGAGGATTAAGGTTTATAGCATTAGTTAGTCCTTTGGGTTTGGGAAGGCAGGGGACCATTTGTCCCCTCTCAAATGAAAGATGGAAGGGAGCACGTTAAATTGTAAATGCAATGCAATAAGACAAAGTTGAGTTTTTTATCTCTGCTTTGCTTTTTTGCTATCGATTTTGAGCTTAGCCGGTGGGGTTTCTCAACTCGAACAGTACTGTTGCTGCTGCTGAGACTCAGACGCTCAGAATCAGAGAAAGACGTAGTGCAAAAGTGCAACAACAAAATTAGCATTCAACTTCATGATAAAAAGGGATTTGGCTCCACTTCATTAATTTTTCATTCATTAATATCTAACACATATTTGATTATTATTCGCAGGTTAATTTTTACATTTAATAAATAAATATTATATGGATTCTACATATTTGAATAGTGATAATCATTGTATTGAATATTAAGGAATGAAAAAGTAATGAAATAGGTCTTGACCTGTAAAAGAAAATCTCACTGTTGGAAATTAAGAGGCAATACCAGCCAAATATGTGTGCTACATTTCAATGTTACTATCATACCAACTTTCTAGTTCATTTTCAATTTCATTGTAGCCATTCATCTTAAGACTGGTTCAATGGAATTGGTTTAGACGGTTGATCTTTGCATGAAAATGACACTAGAGAAAGAAAGACATGTTCGTAAATTAAAATATACAATGACATGTCGTAGTCAAACTCTGACCAACTTCGAAAATTTGTGGCCTCTCTTGACCTGCTAGCAATGCAATGTAAAGCAAAGCAAAGCAAAGCAAAAAAAAAAACAAGAGCTGATTCTGGTCTTTACTTACAAGTCCTTTGCCTATACTGAAATCATCTTCTCGGAACAAGTAAACTTTTTGTTCCTTTTCATTCTGCCTACTAATACCACAAAAACACAGCAGCTACAAATCTAATCCCCTTAGAATCAGACTAAAGAAACATATGCATCCATCTAAACCTAATCAAATAAACATGCACAGGTGAGAGAGGCGGCTATGCTTCATTGTCAATGCATCGCATTCAATTTCCAATATGATTTCCAGCAACTAGGAAGAAGGCAAAAGCAGGATGTGCAGTAATTTTTTCCAACAAGGAATATGATAAAAATGAAGCAAAACATATTTGCAACTAAAGAATATAGTGTACAAAACGAACTAGAAATCAATTGTTGTTACCACTTCCACATCACTTCCTGGGGAATCCACAGACAGGAAACATTCCTATATAAGCCGTACACAAGATACAATGCAAAGCTCAGAAGCTGAAGCTAAAACTAAAGCTAAAGTTAAAGCATCCTAGTTACACAACTTATTGTTCCAAAGTGTAGCATAGCAACTTCCCTCACAGTATCAAAGAAAATTAAAAAACAAAAACAAAATAGGAGCCTTATGAGGTAAAAAATGTCCAGATTTTCTTTCCAATTGACACATCACCCGGATTTTCCATCTCATCATCATCCTCGTCCTCTTCATCCTCCTCATGAAATCTGCCCCCACTCTCATCTTCATCACCATTTTCAGCTGTAACATCTACTTCTTCAATCAAATCCACACTCTCGACTGTCTTTGCTGCTATTTCATTGCCACCAACATCCACGCTTGTTTTGAGCTGGCATAACAAGGTTTCGGGTAGAGTAAGAAGAAAACGCATGATGGAAATCATAATATAGCATCCCAACACAAATGGTTTAGTCAGGACTTACCTTAACCACCTCGCTTTCTAAGATCTCCACATTTTTTATTGTTGTAACCTGCATCAAGTTAGATCTTCTGTTCTCACCATCCTCAGGTTCCTTCCTAGTATGCACTCCTCCCTCCAACCCACCATCCTCAGGCTCCTTCCTTGTATGCACTCCTCCCTCCAACCCACCATCCTCAGGCTCCTTCCTAGTATGCACTCCTCCCCCCAACCCACCATCCTCAGGTTCCTTCCTAATATGCACTCCTCCCTCCAACCCACCATCCTCAGGCTCCTTCCTAGTCTTCAGGACATCAGATGAGGCTTGTGCTGCTGTAGCTGTGACTGTACTGTAAAAATATTTTTTTTTAAAAGAATATTTAGAATAATCAAGTGTTTTCACCTCTTGTGAACCTTAATCATATCCTAGACAATAACCTAAGACCAAAAAAACTATCCAATTATAGAAAACCCTGGTTAAATAGAAGAAATGGTTTCCTCCACTGGATGGTTTCCTCCACTGGAAATACATTCCATTTTACACAAACACAAAACAAAAATAAAAGAATAACGGACCACTATATCCTCCAAAAAGATATCCTTTCTATGCTACATTATTAAAGATACATAAATGGTTCCCTTATATGCAATTAGGCCTTCCAGTATCTGTCAACATTCTCCAACATCTGAAAACACAGATCTTAACATTAAATTTAAGAAAAGAAAACCGGACTTGAAATTTTCAGTACCCTTCTATGTGGTGGACCATATTTTTTCATATTTAGTTTTGCATGTACCATTTTATTTAAATTTAAACAATATATTTGTGCTTGCATCACAATCCAACACACATATGAACTGACCTCCAAACATTAACATAAATTGTCATTCAAACAGTAATTAAAATGTTTGGAAACACCCTCTTCTAAAAATTTGAAAACAACGTTTTCAACAATAATGCAACCAAAAAGGTTTTTTTCTTTTCACCATTTTTTAATCCATTAATTCCACTTCTAACACTATTATATGCAGCTAAATAGTATGAAACCAAATCCGTATGCTTTGATTGTTTTATTTGAAATCCTAAATCTTGTTTTAAATCATTACAATGTAATCCTGCTGATACATAGTTCTTTAGAAAGGATTGGAAAGTATTGATGAGAGAATTAACTTAATTTATTTGTAGTTATTTACTTATTGTGTTGAGTACTTCTCATTCCGAACATATATTTTCTGATCCAAGAAAGAAGGGGCAGTCCTTGCAGCATCTGATATGCAGAAGACCATCAAAAAGGCTCATAAACCCATTTCCTTTCAATATTAATAGCAAATTCAGTTACAGGCTAGGCACAAGCAAAAACTCCACAAAGGCAAATTTAGAACTTAAAAGGGTTCTGAATAAATTTCTTCTAAAAGAGAATCCTACAATACAACAAATCAGCATTTCTTCCCTTTCAATCAAAATTAGAAGGGCAACTTATGTGAATCTAGTCAAAGCACCACACCACATAAAAAGCAACATTGTACAATTTATTACCAGAAGTCATTGAGAATATTACATATAATAAAATGGAACTTACGTCTTGGGTCGCCTGAGATTGTATCGGTTTTGGCCTGGGGTTTGGAGGCCTGGAGTAACTGTTTGTTGCCTCTTCCTTCTCCCACCAGCCGTGACACTATCAGAGTGTCCTTCACTATCTGCAGCATCCAACTCACTGTCTCTAACTTGGGAATTTTGTTGGCGTTGCCTTTTTCTTGCATTACTCCGTGGTCCTGCCCTCTCAACAGTACGACTAGAAACACCAGCACTTTCTTCATTGACATGACTGGTTTCATGTGACTGCACCCTATTACTAGGCTCAGGTCCTTCAGGGCTTTCATCAAGGAATAGTTTTGCATCTTCAACTACAGCCTTCACGGAGCGTGTTCGATTCAGTCCAGATTTAGGTTTTCTTCTAGGTTTGCGGTGATCACTCTTCTGCTCTGATTGCTGAGAATCTTCAGGAACATCTTGCACCTTACTCTCACCAAAGCTAAGATCAGCAGATGGGACAGATCCATCACCCACCTCCCTAATTCTATTAGATTGGAGCAATTGGTTACAGACAGAGTCACCTGAAATCCCTAAATATGGCTCTCCTGCCTCTTCTTGAATACTCATTCCTGCTTCTGTAGTGGTAAGCATGCTAGGCCTTTCAGCTTTACTTTCATTTCTCTTAGTTGGCGAAATGCTAAAGATCTTTGTAGTACATTTGCGAAGCCAGGACATGCGTCCAGCAGACTCTGGATATTGTGCATCAGCTTCAGGAGATCTTTTGATATTTGTAGCACCAGAACCACCTACATAACCTTGATGATGGCTTAAGGTTTCACCAGCTAGCTGTGGAAGAGGAAGGATTTTCCTATCCTGCAAATCAGGAATTTCGAAGTTAGAGAGTACAAAGTCCCTTGTTACTTCTCCGCAGTTCTTACAAGACTTGTGCTTCTCAACAAATTCAAGGAAGCTATGTCTTTCACGGATAAACTGTTGCCGCTGGTCTTTCAGCTTACTACTAAGGATACCAAGTTCTTCAATGTCCTTTCGCATTTCTAGCTGCTGCTCTTTCAGCTTATCCCTGTTCATTGCAACTTCTTGTTTTTCCCTTTCTACAGCACACCTTGCAGATTTTAGTTCCTCCAGTTCCCTCTCAGCATCTTCTTTTAAGCATCTCAAATTAGCAAGTTCTCTCTCCTTCACCTCCTCAAATGCAACAATCCTTTCTTGCAGATCTTTCTGCATTTGATCAAATCTATTCTTCATATCAGTTTCAAGATTCATTTTCCTCTCTTCAAAATCTTGAAGCATTCTAGTTCGCTCATTCTGAGCTTCTTCCAGCAAATTTGATTTCTCATGCTTTATTGTGGCTTCAAATGATTCTTTCTGCAGCCTGAGAGATTCCATCTCCCTACAAGCATAATCTTGCATGGCAGCTTCTTCTTTCTTCAATCTTTCTTCTTCTGAATGTTGCAATTTTTCGAACTTTTCCTTTTCTTCATCAATTTCTTTTTGTTTCATAATGATTTCAGCTCTTTTATCATCCAAAGCATCCCACTCTTTCTCAAAATTTTCCCTTTGCTGTTTGAGGTCCTCATGTTCCTTCAAAAGTAACTCCTCCTGATGTCTGCAGTTGACTATCTGCTGCTTCAATTCAGACTGCAAGCGGATATGTTCAGCTCTGTCCTTTTCAGTAATTTTAAGCTTTTCAGACTCTTCTTGAATTCGTAAATCTTGTTGACTGGTTTCAGAACCTATCTTATCAATCTCATCTTTGAGAGCCTGTAAGTTCTCTTTAGCAGCATACAGCTGTTGCTTTTCCAACTCCAACTTCTTCTCCTCAGTTTTCACAAACTTCTCTTTGTCCTTGACTGTTTTCAACCTCGCCTCAAGGTCCTTTTCTTTCTCCTTCATTCTCTCTGACTTCTTATCCAGTGCCTGTTCTTGTTTCCTCAACTTTTCTTCTTTGTGATTAATTTCAGCTTCCTGTTGGTTTATTTCATGTATCTTGCCTTCCAGTTCCTCATCAACAGACTTCCTCTTTTCTTCGAGTTCCAATTCAAACTCCTGCCTTTTAGCATCCAGAATAACCCTTTGCTCATCGACAAGTTTCTGAATCTCCACCTATAAAAACCCAAGGAATTAAGAACTTGAGGCTGCGAAATAAAAGCTATTAAATAATAACAAGCAGATTCTCAGCAAAAGAAAAAGAGAGGGATTATTCTCACCCTATTTAACATATTCGCATACGTCTATTACCATATGCATAGATTTCTACCAACCAAACAAGCCAAAGAAAAGGAGTATAGACATGGAGAGCGGGATCATAAAATCATGCACATACATACAATAAAAGACTGATAAATTCAACAATGAATCAGTATATAGAGGAAAAGAAAAAAGAAAGACATAAGAATCTCTGCTTTAGAGAACTTAGCAATTTCTCAAACTCCATTGCTTACTTCCAAAAAAAGAAGGAACATTGCAACTTGCCCTGTAATAAAGTGCATGTGACGCAAATATACAATCATTTTATCACACTTATAGCGCCTACTTCCAGTTCTTCACATTTATCAGGAAAAAAAGTTTACCTACAATCATTATGGAAACCATTCAACCTTGAGTGAACTTAAGTGTGAAGAAAGTGTTGGCATCATTATCATAACTTTCACATCTTGTTCTTATGATTGCAAACAGGACACTGCAATCTAGTCATGACACCAAGCTCTTCATGATCAAATCAATAGCATGCCAATTTTCTCAAAAGATGCTTACCTTAAAAAGATAATGTCTGACAACCAGCAAAGAAATATATATGCTGGCGTGTTTCTTATGAATGGAAAGTGCAAAACACAATACAAGGTGCCGAAAGAAATTGTAAACACCACAGTTATTGAAGCAAAAGAATAAAAACAAGAAAAGAAACAACCAGAAAAAGAGTATCAAGGAAATATAGCCTTTTTTGCATTATTTACAATCCAAACTAAAACAGAACGTAGTTTATCTCACCCTTTCTCTAGCAGTAAGCATTTCCTCCAGTGCAACTAGATCCTTCTCTTTTGCCTCTAGAGTACTTCTAATGGACTCAGCTTCCTACAATATTTAACAAAATGAAATAATCAGGATTCAAGAACAAAATCAAAATAAACTAATCACTAAATTAGGCATAAAAATATCCACCTTCTCTTTTGAAACCAAGTCTGTCAAACGTTTGCCTATATCATCTTCCTTCTCCTTTAACTTCAATGTGGATAAATCAATCTTATTTTGCAGCTCTTCAAGGCTCCTCTCTTTCTGCTTGAAATGCCTATCGTTCTCATTCACCTTTTCCTCCCTCTGGTTGAGCATTCTCCTCAGTTCAGTCAGCTTCTCTTCTCCTTTGTTTAGTCTCTTCTCCCACTCATTCAAGTCTTCCCTCTGTTTGGAAAAAGTTGCCTGATATGCTTCTCGTCTAGAAGTAGTAGAATAAATGCATAACAAGAGCAATATGTCATGAGATGTGAGCAAATCCAAGGAAGTTCAAGTCAAAACGACCATCTTAACATATATTAAAAAGTTTATTAAGAGAATACTCTGCAACAAAGGAAAGACGCTCTCTTTGAAGCACACTTTCACGAGCCTCCATCTCTTGCAGTTTCCTTTCCAATTCTGAACTTTTTCTATTCACCTCTGCAAGCCTACCATCAGCAGCACGCAGCTTTTCTTCCACCTCTAAGGATTTTCCTTCAATTCCAGCAACCAATGCATTTGCATTAGCCAACTTTGTATCAGAACTAAGCTTAACCTGGACATGTTCTTCTTGAATATCACGTAATGCTTTTTCAAGCTGCAACAAGAGATATAGCCATAATAACAATTTCAGTAAGTTAGAAAAACAGCAGGTTAAACAGGTAATCAATGATGAACATTAAGGATGCTTCTGAACAGAAACATTACATGCAGTTATATAAGAAAAAAATGGAAGAAAAAGCATACATCAGCCACACACTGTTTTTCAGCAGCTAAGGCTTTTGCCAAGTTCTCCTCTCGCTTTTCAACTTCAGATAATGCAATCAAGTGGGCTGCCTGCTCACGTCTGAGAATCTCCTCAACTTCAGCAAGTTCTTGCTTTAGTTCTTCGCACTTTGATGTCCATTCTTTTTTCTCAATGAGGAGGAGCCCCATATTGTACTGGTAGTTAAAAAGCTAAACAGAAATAGACACATCAAGCAACGAAAAATTATTTAGCAAACTTTATACGTGCAGCTTCAATCAGGAACTTAACATAATCCCACAACAGAAAGAACAAAGGTCAACCATACAAGGTGATCAGCATTCTTAATCTTGGGATGATGGCATTTAATAATAATATGCAACTAAATAACTAAAAAAGTGAAGAACAAAAATGATTAATGTTTCACCAATTTAAATGAAGCACAATGATCTATTTCATTCATTTGAATTACTAAAGAAGGAAGGCAAATGAAATTCAACAGAAAGATTCATGTTTCACCAGTACAGCAATGAAGCATTGTTGCATGATTAAACTGTTTGAGTAGCTAAAGAGGGAAGCCTAGTGCTGGGCATTAGACTCCTACATCACAAGTATGGAAATGTTCAATATGCATAACCCTTAACGTGTGTTTGAAAATGTACTGATTCCACAACATTAACACATAAACTCCAGGATCCCAATGGAGCAACCTAAATGTCACGTTCAAAAAACTAAAAAACTTTTCATATATACGGTGAAAGAAGAAACAAAGAAATTCAACATTCACACGAAAATTAAAACGGTTAGCACCTAATAGAAGACCACTTGAGGAGTGATCAAATGATGGCAAAGCACACACGACTAAATAAGAGCAGACAATGAAGGCCAAAGCAAATGAACCCAGTACAAAGCCAGTATAGTACTGAACTACATGCATTTGATTGATTTAAAAGCAAAATAGTCGAACAAAATATGACAAAGAATTTTCCTGTAAGCAGCAGTAAGTTCCAAATCAAACTTTAATTTCAACAAAATATGTACACATGTAAACTTTAATATTCTTCATATTGATTGTTTTGTCACAAATCCTCAATTTATTTGGGATCAAACTTAAACATCTAAGTTCAAATTTCTTTGAGAAAAAAGTGCCCTTCAAAACTTTGGTTATGTAGCGGATGATTCCAACTAAGAAATTTAAACTAACAGCGAAAGTTATAAAAATTAATGACGACTCACCTCCCCTTCGAGGTTGGAGAGCCTTTCGGCAAGGGCCTCAAGGTCCCGCCTTTCCAAGGCCGCTTCATCTAACAACCCAGCTTCCTTGAATCGCCTCCAATCCTCCGTGCCCTCCTCTTCCACCTCAACATTCAGAGGTCCCTTGCCACTAAGAGAAGCAACAGGAGGCGGTGGCAGTTTCCTAGTATCATGGGCAAAAGCAACAGCTTTTCCCTTACCCCGAATGCCACCGCTGCTAGTGTTCGGAACCCCCGCCGTCTGCGGCTCAGTAGGCGGAGTTAGAGTTAGTGGAGACCACGCCTTCCTTCGGGGCGTGATCATATCGCCAAGAACCAGAGAAAAGAAAGCAAAGAAATTTAATGGGAATGATTTGTTGGAAACCCTAGAGGGGCAGATTTCACTTTGATTGTTAGCCTTTGTGGTTTTTCTCCTTAAGGGAAAATACTATCGGATTCTTTCTTGGGTTCACGTTCGAGCCGTAGTACCGTACATATCTAATGACAATTTTTATTTAAATTTGTAAAGAAAATAACCACATACTATTAGCATTGTGATTGAGATACTCTCGTCAATTTACTAAATGCTGATGTCAATTTAGTGAAAATTTTATTAAAATAATAGAATTTTTTTTATCATAAGCTTAGAATATTAACCGAACATAGTCTTAACGAAAATTATAATCAATCATCAGCGACTGTTTAATATCTTCTTCAAGCCAGCATCTCATATAATGTAGAGGATCTTCCAAGATAACCAGTTGCTCAATTATACCTCCGTCTGCCTTACCTATCAGCAACTTTATTAACATTTCACTGAATATGTCGAAATTTAACTTTCCAATTTTTAGAACAACAATCGTGAATCTGTCTGACTCATTGCGTTGTCACTTTCCAACTCAACACACCTGAATCTTGTAGCCCAAGCTAATTTCAGTCCTTCAAGAATTGCTTTGGCCTTAATCTGAAAGATATCATTCATACCTAATGCCATTTTGAATCCTACCAACCATCCTCCACTAAGTCCACTCACTGCCCCTCCTATAGATGCTTTTGGGTTATTTCTTGACATTGAACCATCAACATTAACTTTAACCCAATTAGCCACCGAGGGTTGCCATAACTTCAATTTATTTCTCTAACTTCATCATTTTCATTCATTTTTTTATCATTTGGTTCTACATGCAATTCGTTTATGGTTTTAACAAGCTAACAGATGGACTGATTGATCATATATAATCAGGGCTTAAATAATTTATAATTAAGTTTTAACTTTTCTCTTATTAAGTATATACTTATTTAGTTATGAAGGCATTCTACTATAGTATTGCGACTAAATTTTTCCTAACCACATACCATTATGAAAATTGTTTAATCAATAATCATCTAATGACTTTATCATAAGTGGGTTACCATCATAATATATTCTTAATCTATTTGAAATAAATCTGTTCACCCAATATGATCTTATTTTATCTCATGGTAATCATTTATATTCTTTCATGAGAAATCAATTACTATCAAATAATAATTAAGTCATTTATCATAAAGAAAAACGACTCGTGGCTACATTTAATTTTTATCTATCATGTAATCTTGATGAGAGGATATCATTTACACATTAATTGAGTTATAAATTCAATTATTGAGAATGATGCTACATACTACAAAAGTTATATATCCAACGCACCAACTTTCGGTTCTTTATCTATTTGAACTTAGATTTTTACTTACATCAAAGTGTACAAGTCACGAATTAAGGATTCAATTATTGATATGTCACACTATGAACGTTCCAAGTAAATAAATTCATAAATGAATCTAGGATCTATACTACTTGGGTTCTGTCTGATATACTGTTAGTTCAGTTAGTCACATATATATCTCTATCTTTTGAGAGTCATCCGCTTTGATGATCATGACAAAGCATCTCATCAATTGAACTCGATAGGCGACATATTAGTCTTTCAACCATTTTGCTCATTTCCAATTAGCCCAATGACATGTTTAGATCCATCTATTAATACAAGCTATATTTTCTTATTACAATCCATCCACATAATATCGCTTAATATTAGTTAAATGTTAGATAACCAGTGAGCTAATATTTACTTCCATTTTTCTTATCATGCAAAAAAATTAAGAACAATATACAAAGGGTATTAATGTAATTAATAAGTATTATTATTGAACCAGCTTGTTCAAAAATTATAAGTGTATATAGACAAAAATATTATACTTGCACCAGATCCAACATAAAAAATATTAAAATAAAGTTTTGGTTGAGTGGCAAATTTAAAGTTTTATTAATGCAATTGACATGGGTTCAAATTCCATTGTATACATATTTTTATTGATTTTTTATAAAATAAAAGACTAAAGTACCCTCGAATAATATAACTTAATTTAATTACAAAATATAAAAGGATATTTCCGTAATTTTTCTAATCGAATTGGTTCTCAATTGACTCGTGATACTAACTCAATAAAGGGATGAATAACAATACGGAAGTATATATATAAAATTGATAGAGATAATAAAATATGCATAATAAATTTTGGTTAAGTGATAAAAGGATATTATGATGAAGTTTTGGTTAAGTGATAAGTTGAAGGCATTATTAATGCATTTGTTGTAACTGTCCATTTTTTAGTGGTGTCGGAACTAGAGGTTCGAGACCACCAAATCTGGATAGTAAGCTCGTAAATTTTATTATTTAATATTTACGAGTCAAATATGATTTTAAAAAAATTTTGAATTAATAATTTATGTCTTATAATGAATTATTAGATTCGAGTGATAAAACCCAAGTTCAAGTGGTTTTAAAAAATGAGGTATCGGGACCTCGTTTTTATAAATTGAGCCGTAAATATTTTTATAAATATTTACAGAGTGTCAATAAGATAGTTTTAAAGTTTCGTTGAAAAATTTTAATATTTCGATAGTTAATTAATAAAAAAGAACTAAATTAAAAAAAGTGCAAAACTTGCTAAAATGGCTTGATTAATAAAAGAGGAAAGACTTAAGAAACAAATATACCTAAACTAAAATGATGAGGCGGCGTAAGCACGGAAAATAATAAAATAAGAATCTTATGGCAAAATGGTAAATTGTTTGAAATTAAAACAAACAAATTGAATTTTAATGTTTCTATGCAATTCATCTTCTACCTTCTGCATAAACCGACATGGAGGGAGAGCTTTAAGCTAGTTTTTATATTTTTGATGCAGGTAAGTTCAATATAGCCTCGTTTTCAATAATTTTTATATTTTTGAGATCGTTACAACTAGGTTTAGCCAACCCGTACTTTTAATTTTGAAATTGTTAAAGATTTTGAATGTTGCTATTGATGAATCTATATGATTTTAGATATTAAATGATGAATTTGAGATATTGGTTGTTAATTAAAAGTATTTTATTAAGTGATTTTTATGAATTTTTCAATTAGGGAATAAATTGTTAAAATAGTAATAAAACAAGGGTTTGTTGTGAAATTATTGCAAAAATGGGATGTATTGAATGCCATGAATATTCCGCTAGTATAGATTTGCATTAAAAATGGTTAATTTTCATATTTTGAGTTCAGAGACTAAATTTAATAAAAACAAAATTTTAGGGGTAATTTTGTAAAAATATCAAAAATAACCAAATTATATGAAATGAATTGTTTTATTGTCTAAATTAATATATCGAATGGAATTATTAATTTAGATCAGGATTGGGTGGAAAATCAAGGAAAATAAAAAATTACCAAAATGCCCTTGAATATTTAATATTTCTGCAATTTAGCCAGGTAAGTTCATGTAACTAAATTGTATATTTATATGATTGATTTTGAATATTATGTATGTGAATTGAATAAATTGTCATATATGAAAATCAATCACATATCCGACAATGATCGACAAGTATAAAGTCTCGATTGAACAAATGAAAATTTGATGGATACAAAGTTTTTGAATTGGTTGTAGTCCTGCATGTGTTGTGGACACACCACAGCTTGAAAGAGCGTTCCGTTATTAGCTATCATGAGCATCCCGTTACATGGTTCTTGAAAGCTTCCCGTTAATAACTCTTCAGAGCATTTCGATTGGTTGTGATCCTATATGTGTTGTGGACACACCGCAACTCTTATGAGCGTCCCGATATATAGTTCTTCGGAGCTTCCCAATTAAAGGCTCTTTTATTAGCTTCCCGATTAGTTGGCTCTCCGAAGCTTCCTGATATTGGCTCCCTTAAACTTCCCAATATTGACTCGTATGAGCTTCTTGTTAATGGCTCTTTAGAGCTTCTCGTTACATGGCTCACATGAGCTTCCTGTTATATGGCTTAGAAGAGCTTCCCGTTAATGTGCTCGTATGAGTATTCCTGTATATGAATTGACGGATTACAGCTTTGTACACTTCGTGTGTACTACCCGTGTATCTATCGATATTTTAATTGGTTCAACAGGCAAAATTCTGATACGAAACAATGTGAGTACGAAATGAATTATTACCCATATATGCTTGAAATACATGAAACTGATATTACATGACATGTTGAAATATGAGATAGAAGATACATTTGTATGAAACTTGCCTGATGACTAAGTACATTAGTAATTATGAACTATTACTGGAATATATATACGAAATACACGGAAATGATGGTACATGGTATATTGATATAAAGAAATGAATGATATATGTTTATGAATAAATAATAAGAGAATGAAATGCATCATGATATGTACATATGTGAATATCTTTAGATGTTCATACAAGGAAATCATGTAAATTGAGACGAGTAATAAACTCAAGTATGACATGTTGAGAAAATAAGTTTATCAATGTTGAAGTTATATAGAATATGTGTAAGTACATTAGCAAGTGTTGTTGTTGATGCTTAGGCAAGTGCAAAGCTATTGGTTGAATGGTAATATGTTTATTTACATGATGCGTTGAAATGGCAAGTACTCAAAAGAAAATATGCAAGTGCTAATTAAAGAGTGGTAAGGTTTAAATTGCGCAATTTCTTTATGAAATGAATTATCATGGGATTTATTCGAGAAAGACTATGTTTAAATGCACTAGCTTGTGGCTATGGTTGAATATTATGCTTATGACTTGTGTGTTATGCACATGGAATGAGTGTGAAAAGTAAAGAAATGCAAATGAAGATAAAGAAATTTAGAAAAGTTTAAAGATGTTTAAAATCCTACTATGCTAGGATAAGATGTAAAAGTGATACTATGGATTTATTCATCTTGTGAGTCGATGAATATAGCTTCATGAGTATCGCGGTATCATTATTGGATTATTCATAATATGAATAAATTTCATATTTGAAATGAATTGATATGATTAAAGTTTATACGAACTTACTAAGCATTTATTGCTTACGAATTTGTTTTTCTTTACTTTTTAGATTATCAGAAGCTCGATCAGGTTGGAAGCTTGTCAGAGCTATATCACACTATCCATCAGTTCTATCAGTACTTTTCGATGGTTATAATGGCATGTATAGGTTATTTTGGCTAATCTTGGTTTATATATGTTTTGTTGAGATTACCACTCATTTGGCTTGTGTTTTGGCACATTTTGGTTTGTTCACATTTGCTTTATGTGGTTGATATGTGGTTTGATTTATGGACGTTTAGTGAAAGGTAAAGTGTTAGCTAAATGTGCTTTTATATACATGTATTTTGGTATGCAATGAACTGGTCATGACTTAGTACCTTGATATGTAAGGTATATATAACTAAATATGTTAGTATTTGAAATACATTTTGGTATCAAATGGTAAATTTTGTTAGTGAAGTAACTTGGTCTGAAATAATGTAAACTAGCTTGGTAAACCTTGGGTACAATTATGCATATAAGTTGGTTATATATATGAATATATTGAATACATGAACATACATGTTATAATATGTCATTTGAAGTGCTTAAAAGAATGTTAGTTGTATGTGAATATATTATATATTTAAGGCATGATTCTAGCTTGTTTTGAATGGCTTGTTGTTTTGTAAAAATGTTGGATTAGGTTGAAGACAAGTTAGGTGAGAAATGTGGCTTGAAAATGACCTATTTTTGTCCACACGGGCAGAGACACGGGCGTATGTCTCAGCTAGGTGTAACATACGTGTAACACTCTTAACCCATATCTATCGCCGGAATAGAGTTATGGAGCATTATCAAGGTTTACATGTAACACCCTTAACCCGTACCCATCACCGGAGGGTTAAAGAGTATTATCATATACAAAAGAGTCATATCAAGATAATTAGGTATAGTCAGACATTGAAAACATTAAGCAAATCTCAACCACGTATTCACATTAACCATTTGGAACACATATAGTAACTTATCAAACCATTTTCGCATGGCTACCCATATATACATCATCAAAAAGATAGTTATTTAACAACAAAAAGTCAAGCCTATACATGCCATTATCGAAATTTAACTACTAGAGTACCAAGAAGCTTAGATAGTGTGGTCGACTTCGACTTTGAGATCCCCGAGACCGTAGCTGACGAACAAAATCTACAAAACAGAGAATTAAGGTAACGAAGTAAGCATTACTATGCTTAGTAAGTTTTAAGCAATGCAAACAATTAATTTACTTATAGATCAATTATTCAAATTTTCAAGAAATCATTCCTAGATAATTTCCATTTTGGCCAAGTATCCATGAACATAATGTCTATGTAGCAAATTCACCTCACTTGAATCTAAACTGAATTAAAACCAAATATTGAAATAAAAAATAAGATCATAAGAACTCGAAAAGCATTTCATTAACAAGTTTTAACCATGTTTGCAACAAAATCACAAATTCACTACAAGCTGTCTTCCTGAGTAACAGTCACTAAATTATTTATAACTGGAGCTAAGAAACTCCAAATCAAGTGCCTTTAATTTTCCCTGAAAATAGACTCGTATATCTTCCATCCATCAAATTTTCAGAATTTTTGGTTTGACCAATCAATACCAGATTTTTCTTGAAGTTTTCCCCTGTTTCACTGTTTGACTATTCTGACCACTCTTCACTACGAATCAAATTTCTCATTATACAAAATTCAAAATATGTTATCGTTTATTTCATTTGAAACTAGACTCATTAAGGAGTCTAAGAATATAAATTTTATCTTATAACCATTTTTTTACCATTTATAATGATTTTCTGAAAACAGAACAGGGGACCTCGAAGTCATTTTGACTCTGTTCCACTTCAAATATCTCATTATTGGCAATTCTTTTGCTTACACGGTTTCTTTTATAAGAAACTAGACTCATTAAGATTTCATGACATAATTTATTCAGCCTCTAACTCAACTCCCACAATTTATGGTGATTTTCTGAAATCACGTTACTGCTGCTGTCCCAAGCAGATTTATTACACATTCTTTGCATTCATATTATTTAACATGTATATCACCAAATCAATCTCATGTAACCTTTCACCATAACTGAATACACACATACACATATGAGATTTTCACATATACTTCTCATTTCGCATTCATGATTCAATTCCGATCAATCTAACATATAAAAGTATATAATACATACCTGACCAACTTAATGCATTGAACATATTCAATGGTGGTTTCCTCCGAACATTCGAAATCACAATCTTACTCAAATCACCGGCATTAAGCCTGCTAGGTTTTTAAAACCCGAGTCCAATTTCTAGTACAAAGCCTACGGGACTTTAAGCCCGGATATATTTCCAGCACATAGCCTGCGGACCTCAAGTCCGGATATGTTTCCAGCACGTAGCCTGCAGACCTCAAGTCCGGATATGTTTCCAAGTATCATGCATACTTAGTCATATTTGAACACATTTCATTTGACTTATCACTTTAGACGTCATTTAATACATTCGGATATAAACTCAACATGTACATCATCATATACAATTCGGCTCAAGAGTCATACCTAATATTACATATTCATTTCACCATTCAAGCTTAAACCCAAAGTGACCATTAGACTATCAATCATATACACGAATTATTTATTTCACATCCTAATTCACGTACAAACCAAAAGGTCGCAATTCACCTAATATACTTATATAGACGCATCATCAATTATATTGTAAGGCCCAAAATTTGCCCGGGCCTACCAAATAATAATAATAATAAACAATCAAACCAAACCCCCCAAAAAAAAGCTAAAAGCCCAATGGCCCAACACCTAAACAATTCTCAGCCAAAAAGGAAACAAAAAACCCTAGCCGCCGCACCTGGGCTCGCCACTACTAGCTGTCTGCCACTGCCACCTGCAATTATGGAAAAGCAACAGGGGTCACGCACGAGTTATTGTAGCAAATAGTAAAAAAATTATTATTATGTTGTAAAAGCCATATCAATATGCTGGTTAAAAAGGGGGTGGTATTACACACAAAAAAAGGGGGAATCCCCATTCTGGTACGCAGATTTTCAGAAAAAAAAAGAGCAAAAAAAAAAACAAGAGAAGAAGGTTACGTTTTTTTCAATTTCTGATTTTTTTTCTTTTTTCATTTTTGATTTTACTTTTAAGCTTCAAAGAACAAGAAATAAAAAGAAGAAAGGGAGAAAACTTACCCGAACCCCTGGGTCACACCGTCGGCGTTTCCCTCCGTCGTCGGAGCCGAACCCAAAAAGGGTGGAGATCCCTTCATTTTTGGGTTTTCTTGGTTCAAAAATCTTAGCCTTCATACATGGCTGAATCGGGGGCTAAAAACCCACCCTTGAGCATTGCCAGCCACCGATACAGTGGTGGCGCAGTGATGCGACGGCGGCAAGCTCACGATTGTCAGTAGGAGAGGAGAGGAAGAGAAGCTTTAACGTTTTTTTTGTTCTTTTTTTCTTTTCTTCTATGAAATTAAGGCTGAAATAATAAAGAGAATGGGTGTTTTAAACACCAAACAAAACGGTGCCGTTGGTGGGGATGGGGATTCATGTATCCTCAATTATTGGGATATTTGCATACGAGGTCCCTCTATCTTTAGCGTCCTTTGATCAGGCCCTATTTTATCTTTGCTTTTTCTCTTAATTTGGTCTTTAAATTTTGCTTGTTTTTTAAATCAGTCCTCTTCTCTTTTATTTTTTTTATTCGCCCCAAGCCCTGTTTTAAGTTCAAATTGGTCTCTTTTTTTCATATTATATATTAAATTAGCATAATTAATATATTATTATTACTCTAACTTATTATTATTATTTTGCTAATATTACTATTATGATTATATTTCATTTTTGTGTATTTATTTTGTGTATTCATTTTATATTTAATTCATTAATCTGTTATTATTAACATGTCCTTGGTATTTTTATTTCTATTATTATTTATTACTATTATTTTTATCTTGATACCACTTCTATCGTTATTATTATTAGAATTAGTGTATGTTCATTTATATATGTATGTACATATATTTTTATATAGTATTATTTTGATTACTTCATTTTAATATCATTATTATATTATATTTATTCTTTGCATTTCAATATTACTATTATTACTACTATTATTTTCATATATTAGTGTATTTTTTTATATTTATATATATTATTTTTTATTTTAATTCAATATTTTATTATATTTGCTTTTTGTATTTCTACATTACTGTTATTATTATTATTATTATTATCATCATTTTTATAGTTACTATTATCATTGTATCATGACTATTATGACATTTTTATTTTCTTATTACAGAGACGCCAAATCTGTTATCTTCGAATATATAAATCTAATATGTTCTTCAAATTATATCTCATTATATATTTTTACCATCTTTGCATATTTTATACATAAATTAAATTCTCCTTTATTGAACACAAATTGTCAATCTTAAAACTAATACTCTTTAACACTTTGTATATTACCCAACTTAAAAATATTCATTCCATAACACATTGCATATATATCTCTAGTTTATTTATTACAAATAGTTTCAGATTCAACAATTCATATATTATGCATTCACCCTTTTAAATTCATCTTTTTTTTATATTTTAATTATCATCTTGTTTTGCATATTTCGCGCTTGATTGTATTGTATTAGGTTTTACATATTATTGTTGTATATTATCTTCATTTTGTATTGTCATTATATTGGTTATTCTTCACCCATGATTAGGAAATTGATAATTTTTAGAGTAGTGGAATTCGATTGTTATCTTGTTATTTGATTAAACGATTTATCTTATCTCCATTCATCTATCATAACATCTTATACATGTATATTATCCTGTGTTTTTTATTTCCATTCCGATCTATAAATATCACTTTATAATTCCTAATTCTTTAAAACCAATTATTCCCTTTTATTTCAAGTTAAATTAGTTTATTTCAAGCTGGTTTTATAATTAGTTGTTCTTTAAAACGAAGGCGATATTCGATGTTTGGCAATTTGGGGAATCGTGCCCTATTGTGCTGGGTTGCAATTTCTTATTTGCTCAAAATAGTCGAATATCTCTTCAGAATTTCACTCACATTTTCTAAAAACTTTTTAAAATGAAAGAAATGTTCGATGTTTGGCAATTCGGGGAATAGTGCCCTATCGTGATGGGTTGCAATCTCCCGTTTGTTCAAAATAATCGAATGTCTCTTTGGAATTTCACTCGTATCTTCCAAGGTGAGGCAATGGTCAATGTTTAGAAATTCGAGGAATCGTGCCCTACTGTGCTGGGTATCGATTTTTTATTGGACCAAATAGTTGGGCATCCTTTTGTTATTTTTAAATTATAAATTTTCGAACGTCGAAACGAGAAGATTTTTGGCAATGGACTCGGGTTATTCAAATGTTATTAACAAGAACCACATTTCAAAAATATTTTTAATTTTAGACAAAAGGACAGTATTTAATCAAATTGGTACCAATTTTGAGCGTAATGAGGGTGTTAATCCTTCCTCATACGTAACTGACTCCCGAGCCTATTTTCTCATATTTTCGTAGACCAAAATGATTATTTTAATAAACCAAAATATTTTAGTAAAACAACCCAAATTTCTAGGTGATCCGATCACACCTAAACAAAAAAAGATTGGTGGTGACTCTATTTTCGCTTTCCAAAAAGTCGATCCATCATTTTTAAAATGAAAAGAAATAAAAAATGGTTTCGACAGCTTGGCGACTCCACTGGGGACAATAAGAGAGTCAAGCCGCAAAATTGATTATTTTCTGTCCTTTTGTCGAAAATTTAAAATTTGGTTTTTAACAGATGATCCTTTTACTTCATTTGTTTTGGTTCAAGTCCTATAGAATACTTTTGCATTGCATTGCATGACCATTGTGGTCACACCTTTTAAGTGGGAGTGAGAAACTATGTTTTCGTGAGGTTTTCACCTCCGCATGGGCTAGGGGATCGCTTCCGGAATACATCTGTACTTATGTCTTCGTGAGGTTTTCACCTCCGCATGGGCATAAGGAAATGTATTCCCCTGAACTGAACTCGGTCTGTATGAGCCTATAATGGGTGAGGATCGAGGAATCTGCTGGTTCGGGCACCCTTACTCTAGAATCGAGCCACATATAGAGACACCTAGGAGCTTATCCTAGGCAGAGCCACTCCGGACCCCTAGTGATCACCCGATTAGGTAATTTATTGGTTGTTTATTTCGATACTAACGTGTTTTATTTTTTGTTCGTTCATAACTGCATTGCATTACATCATCATAGAAAGGAGGTGTTGATATTCAATTGCTAAATAGAATAATTTGTCATAAGAAAACAAATTTCTTAATAACGCGGATTATAATACGGTTGTCCGAATTCGATCCAAGTGAACACAACAGAAGAAGGCTAACAGTTCGTGGAAGAAAACAAAACTTTACCTAAGGATTCAAGCTGATAAAGATTATCCAAAAATCGTCGCGTCCCGACTTTCTTAAAGGAGCTAAACAACATTACGAGGATAGTAATTTGTGGCCTGGATTAAGCAAAAAGGAGCTAGTAGAGGCATGCATTGGAAGCTTGCAAGATTTGACTTTCACGAAGAAAGGGGATCAGTGCCATCGCATCGAATACTAAAGCAAGGCCGTATACGTAATCCGTTTTATGAAAAATAATTTGTTTTATAGAAAAGTTGTTCTAGGGGAATTGAATTCAAAATCAACATCTTTCTTTCATTTGCATTCATCCCATGCATTTGCATTGCATTGCATCATGTGTATTGCATTGCATCATTTGCATTAGATTTTCCCAAAACGACCCTAATTAGGTAAAATTATTTCAGAACCGACAAAAGATATGGACCAAAGGTTGGAGAGAATGGAGCAAAGGAAAATGCAGATGCAAGAGCAGTTGATCGAAATTCAACAGGATATGCGAGAAATGCTAGAACTCCAAAGAAATATGATGGGCAAGTTAACCCATTTACTGCCCGGAGAATTTGAAAGAAGGAGTGGCCCAGTGGTCAATAGTGAGGATGATGTTGAAGAGATTATCTATTCCTCAGGCTTTGCCCCAATAAGCGTCCCGACCCAACCAGACATGCAAGAGGTACCCGTTGTTATAGGACACCAACGCCAAACAAATACATCAACATTGTTGAGCTTCTCGATGGGTTTAGGTTTTAACCCGAAAGATGATCAAGCCGAGCCAGTTGTTCTGGAAAAAATGAAGGCAAGGGAAGAGTGGACTTTAAAAGCCCCGAAGAAGAAGGAAAAGAAGGTAAATAGTACGAGTAGGTATAACAAGGGTCGTTCGGAGCCGGTTATAGCAGGCCAACCAAGGTCAGTAACTATCAGCCATCAGACCTCCTCAAGGCAAGAACCTAATCGAAGACCGAGCTCAGAAAAACCCCAATACGCGCCCATTCCAATCACGTATGGAGAGTTGTACCGCGTCTTGTTCGACGCACATGTCGTATCCCTTTTTTACATGAAACCTATACTATCCCCATATCCTAAATGGTATGATGCAAGCAGCCAATGTGAATACCACGCGGGAATTGCGGGGCATTCCATCGAGAACTCTACCGCTTTTAAAAAAGATTGTCGAAAGACTCACCAATTTGGGTATCGTAAAATTCGATGATCCCTCTAGAGCGTAAAATCGGTTACCCAACCTTTCTGTAAAAGAGGTAAACGTTATGAGTTCCATGCTGGATTGGGGCATGAGATTTAAGGGTGCATCGAGCTCGAAACTCTAATGCAATGCCTGGTATTGGGAAACCCGAACATCAACGACGTATCAGAAGAGGGAACCCGGGAGTAGACTTTTTCAAGTTTCTGCCCTTACGTACTTAGGGTGTTTTAAACAATAAGATTGTGAAAATGATCCTTTATTTTTAGAGCTAATCTAGAGTAATATTCAAAACAAGCTTGTTGTTTTAAGCCTAGAAGCAACAAGAATCCTTTTGTGAAATAGGCTTATATCCAAAATCTTTATTTCAATGAAATACATGTTTGAGTAAATATTATTTTATTATTTCCATTTTATACTATACAAACGACTATTCTTAGATTCTTTCATTCATGATCATACCATACAAATAATTATTATTAGAATAATTTATTCTTTGGAAAATGCCTTCGTACCTATAACAGGTCCCCAGATATCAATAATGTGAGCGACACTGTCATCGACTCCGAGTCTCCTTTTGAGCGAAATATTGACCCAAAGGGATCTCAGCACTTTGAAGATGACAGAGATGGTGCCCTATCTCCAGATTTGTTAAGAATGGTAGAACAAGATATCTTACCTTACAAAGAGTCAGTGGACAGTAAGATTAGGACAAGAGAAAGAGGCAAATATCAGAGTCTGCATCACCACAAAGACAAAGGTAGACGTCATTGAGTCATTTCCAAGAATTTGAATATTCTTGCGCGACTGTATCAAGATACGCCTGGCCATTAAGAAGTGAGGGTATTGTAGTGTTTTTGAACGATGTATACTAATAACATATACGATGCCAAGCTAATCATGAGATTTGGTTTCTCCTGGTCCACCGTAGAAATGGATTACATCAATATGCTGTAAATGCCAAATTTATGGAGACAAGATTCACGTGCCCCTTCATTTCTTCGTAGACTTTCTCTATGTGGGGGCATGGAGGTTATGAGCCGATCTCTTTGAAAGCTTCTAACCAATACCAATTTGCCTTTGGGGTCGTCGATTACTCCGCGGAAAAGGTAAATGTTGTTTCATATGCCAATGTCACTAGGTCGACAGTCACCAAATTTTATAAAAAAAAAACAAAGAGTGTCAGAAATTCATGTCTAACACAGCTGTACAATGTCAAAAGGTTGCAGTCTATTCAAAGATTAGGCGCTATATGGAAAAAAAGAACCCGATAACAAATTAAAGATCATGGGAAAGATGACCGAGACTCGTAAAGATTGGCATAAGAAGTCACCATTTACCCTTTATGCTCATCGAACGTTGGCCAAGACCTTTACCAGGGCATCGTATTTCATCAGCTTATGGGATAAAAATGATTTTAAAGAAGAGATTTCTTGCCTCTGAGTCTTGTCAGACCTGAAGGTGGATAAGGCAATCCCGATACGATCAGTTGAATTTGAAGAAAGGAGGTTGAAAGCCATCCGTCATGGTCCAATGAACGATGTAAGCTTACAATGAAGAGATTCATCCTAGAGAGTTTTACAAGGGGAACTTGATAATGAAAATATCCCTCCTATATAAAAGACTTCAGAGAAAAATGGATGTCGAACTGAGAAGGACCTTATGTAGTAAAAAAGACCTGTTTTGGAAGGGCATCAATGTTGACCGAGAGGGATGGCAAAGATTTGCCCAAGTCGGTGAATTCGAATTTCGTCAAGAAGCATTTCACCTAGAAAATGAGAGGCCAAGGCGAAAACCCGCGAAGGGCGCTTTGAGACATTCAAAAAAAAGAAAGAAAGAGAAGAAAATGAGAGGCCAAAGCGAAAACCCGCAAAGGGCGCCAGACCAAAGGGGATTTGAGTTGAAAACCCGGAAAGGGCGGCTCAAATTTGGATCAAAGTGGGGCATATAATGGTCTTGCTATACCGAAATTAACAATGAAGACGTATGCTACGTCTTGGAGCATCAACAAAGTGCTTCGAATCCCTTAAACATGTATTAAGCTCAGAAAAGTCCTTAAGAAGTTGGTACAGAGAAGCTCAAGCTGCGATATCTGGGGCACCTAGTTTTCTATTTTACCCATTTTGAATTTGCTATATTTGATTAACTTATTCGTTTTGAGTTAATTTCCTCATTATTGCATTTGCAAACTTTGATTAATTTATTCATTTCAAGTTATGCTCCCAATCAATTTCCTTCTTGTCCATTGTTTTGATCTTTTTCAAGCATTTTGCATTGAAATAACGATTAATGGACCAATAATACTTTCACAAAAGAAGTTCTGCATATTACTCTGGAAGTTTCTAAATAATACAAGAACCTGAAACAGGACTATTGTTTAGAACTCACCAAGCCTAAGGGTTGGAAATATTATCTCTTTGGACTCTTTATTGGTTGAACCAAAAGACAAGACATTTCACCATTGATACAACCTCGACAAATGACGAGCAATGTCAACCTAAGTGTAAAAGAGGGTCATTCTCGAGAAAAGAAGATGATACTCTGCATTCATATACATCTGGTCATTACACCCAGGGAATAGTGTAACAGATCAAAATGATTGAAGATGATACAAATCCTATGCCTTTGAGTTGCAGCGGAATGGATGGAAGGAACCAAATGTTATTCCTCTGAAATTGCAGTAGGAGGCACAAACTTTATGTCCCAAAAGGTACAGTGGAAAGGACTTTGAAATTACAGTGGGGCAAGCTTGCTGAGAAAAATGAGATTATTTCTTTGACTTTTCTGTCAAGAATACCAGTCGAACAAGATGCCAGCATAATACGTCAGCGATAATGTCCTAATGAACAACGAACGATGATACCTTAAGCCTTTTTTTTAAAAAAAAAGCTCATAACATTTCTACATTTATATAATAAAACATCTAGTTAGGAGCATTTGATTCATTTCATAACATCCTAATTATTTGACATAAATTATCACATTTAGTTAGGAGCATTTGATTCATAGCATCCTAATTATTTGGCATAAGCATGGATACATGAAACTGATTTTATAGATCATGTTCCTTGGAGAACAGTGCAGTAGAATCGGTGAATTCACAAGTCTTAACCCCCTAAGCAGTGGGGCAACAAACTGAAGATATCTAAAATGATTTGGCGTCTCTGTAGCAGCGGAGAGCAGATCGAAGATAACAGATTTGGTGTCTCTATAGCGGCGGAAAACAGATTGAAGATAACAGATTTGGCGCCTCTGTAGCGGCGGAGAGTAGATCGAAGATAACAGATTTAGCGTCTCTATAGCGGCGGAGAGCAGATCGAAGATAGCAGATTTGGCTTCTCTGTAGCGGCGGAGAGTAGATCGAAGATAACAGATTTGGCGTCTCTGTAGCGGCGGAGAGTAGATCGAAGATGATTTGGCATCTCTGTAGCGGCGGAGAGCAGATCGAAGATAGCAGATTTGACGTCTCTGTAGCGGCGGTGAGCAGATCGAAGATAACAAATTTGTCGTATCTGTAGCAGCGAAGAGCAGATCGAAGATGATTTGGCATCTCTGTAGCGGTGGGGAGCAGATCGAAGATAACAGATTTGGCGTCTCTGTAGCGGCGGAGAGCAGATCGAAGATGATTTGGCATCTCTGTAGCGGCGGAGAGCAGATCTAAGATAACAGATTTGGCGTCTCTGTAGCGGCAGAGAGCAGATCAAAGATGATTTGGCATCTCTGTAGCGGCGGAGAGCAGATCGAAGATAACAGATTTGGCGTCTCTGTAGCGGTGGAGAGCAGATCGAAAATAAAAGATTTGGCGTCTCTGTAGCGGCGGAGAGCAGATCGAAGATAACATATTTCGCGACTCTGTAGCGGCAGAGAGCAGATCGAAGATGATTTGGCATCTCTGTAGTGGCGGAGAGCAGATCGAAGATAACAGATTTGGCGTCTCTGTAGCAGCGGAGAGCAGATCGAAGATAACAGATTTGGCGTCTCTGTAGCGGCGGAGAGCAAATCAAAGATAACAGATTTGGCGTCTCTGTAGCGGCGGAGAGCAGATCGAATGTAACGTCCCCCTACCCGAGACCGTTGCCGGAGTCAAGCAGGAGACATTACAAAACTTATCTTAGCACTTAAACAGTTTTCGTAGTAAACTATCCATTTGCGTCACGGTCGCTAAAAAAATCATATCTCGAGTTACGAAACTCAAAATCCAATTCCGTAAATTTTCCCTGAAACTAGACTCATATATCTACTTCCTAATTTTTTTCTAGAATTTTTGGTCAGGCCAATTAGTACAGTTTATTAGAAAAAGTCTCCCTTGTTCCAGGGTTCGGCTACTCTGACCCTTGTGCACTACGAATCAAATTTCTTCCTGTACAGAAATCCAATGACTATGCCATTTGTTTCAATTAAAAATAGACTCAATAAGGAATCCATACAAATAAAGTTTGAGTCCTAATTCTTAATAAACAATTTATGGTGAATTTCTAAAGTCAGAACAGGGAATCCAGAAATTGTTCTAACCCTATTTCACCAAAATGTAAATATCTCGTAAAACACAACTCTTTTACCTATTTTGTTTCTTTCATATAAAAATAGATTCATTAAGCTTCAATTACATATTTTATTAATCATCTAATTCACTTTATACTATTTTTGGTATATTTTCAAAATTGGACTACTGTTACTGTCCAAATCTGTTTTAGTATAAAATGTTGATAACTAAGTTTATAACATCTTCATTTCTTCTCTCTACAACATTTACCAACAATTCCTCTTATTACTCTTCACTAACATATCAAAACATACCATACTTAAGGTTTTGGTAACATTTACAAAACATACCAAAATATCACTTAACAACTTAGATACTTTCAAAATAACCAAAAGACATCCTAGGTACAATGCCATTTTCTAAAAAGATAGAAACTTCACCAATTTGAGTTTGGGGATCGGCTTGTATGCTGAGTCCTTATACTTTCATAGTTAGCCTGCGCACGGAAACAAACAGTACGCTGAGAATACTCTCAGTGGTATTTCTATAAACAATAGCTTAATCAACTTTAAAACATGGTAATCCAAACAAATTATTACTATTATTCAATATCAATCAGTACTTTAATAATCTTTACTTTATTTACCCTTATTAACATAACTCGGACACTGACGGATACACGGATCCAACCCACACTCCGGGATAAGCACATAGTGCTTCATCGGAATAAATCCGGAACTTTAACATTATAGTACACAAAGTACTTCACTGGAACAAATCCGGAACTTTAACAGTAGTCGACACATAGTGTCTCATCGACTCAATGTCGGAATATCCTAATACTTCCAATTCCTATGACATGTCAACTATATTCGACTAGCCCGACACTGTTAATAGGGTATTCAAAATCACATTCATTTCAATATGGTAAAAATACTTACCTCATTCACATTTTCATACAATATAAATATCAAATATAGCAATAACGATTAAGCTCGGTTTATAGAAATACAAACCACTATTTATCGAATTTAATCGATATCTTCGTTCACTTTCTCTTTTCCCTTCTTTGATGACGTATCCGGTGCTACGTTTGCTACTAACAATCATACAATTAAAAATCATCAATATACTAATTCATAAAACACATTTTTCACTTTCTATTAAACTTTTACAAAAATTCCAATTTCATCTTTTTTCCATTACTAATCTTTTTTTTTTCTTTAACTTAAGCTTCATATTCTCTTTTAATCAACTCATTAACAATTTCTAACTCATAAAATTCATTATAAAACATAAATTTTGAGCTCTATTCAACTTAATCCCTATTTAAACCTAACTTAGAATTCTTTTAATAAATCACTCAATTTTCACTTCTAACTTCAATTCCCATCAATTTAACCCATAAAACCTCAATTTATTCAACTAAATCAATATCTAAAAATTTTCTATTTTTCTTCATTTTAACCTCATACATGCAGAACTTTGAATTAGGCATCCATAAACATAAAAATCATAAAAAAAATGAGCTAAAACAACTTACCAATCAAGCTTTAGGGCCTTAATCCTCAAATTTCCCTTTTCTATTTCTTTCTTTCTTTCTTTCTCACGTTTGCTCTCTGTAATTCTTTCTATGTTTCTTTACTCATTATTCTTTATTCATTATACTATATTATATTATTATTAACCTATAATAAATATAAAATTAACATGTGTAATAGCTATAACATAAAATATCTTATAGCTATTACACATATATACCAACTATTACACATGTTATATCATACATTCACACACATGGCACTTAGGGTCTAATTGCTAGATTAGTCCCTTTTACTTCTTTAATCTATAATTAAACTTTTATTCCTTATGCAATTTAATCCTTTAAACTAAATTCAAGCTACTTCACTTAATTAAACACTAAATAACCATTTAACTATAATTCATAAATATTTCTAATAAATATTCATGAATAAATTTCACGGAAACAGTACTCAAGACTCAATTTCCGATATCGTAACTTTCGGTTCATTACAATTCTCTCCCCCTTAATAAATTTCGTCCTCGAAATTTACCTGAAAAGAGATGGGGGTATTGAGATCTCATCGTTTCTTCTGGTTCCCATGTAGCTTCTTCAACACTGTGACTTCGCCATAGCACTTTTACTAAAGGAATACGTTTATTTCGTAATTCTTTTACCTCTCGTGCTAGAATCTCAACTGGTTCTTCTTCATACGATAAGTCAGGTCGAATCTCTACATTCTCGGTAGTAATAACATGTGAAGGATCTGATCGATATCTTCTTAGCATAGAAACATGGAAGACATCGTGCATTTTCTGTATTTTAGGAGGTAAGGCCAATCGATACGCTACTGGTCCAATTCTCTCAATAACTTCGTAAAGCCCAATAAAACGAGGACTTAATTTTCCTTTTTGACCAAATCTTAGAATTTTCTTCCAAGGTGAAACCTTTAAAAATACTTTATCCCCGACTGAGTATTCAATATCCCGTCGTTTTAAATCTGCATACGATTTCTGTCTACCAAAAACAGTTTTCAATCTTTCTCGAATTTTCTTAACTGTACTTTCTGTTTCTTGAACCAATTCAGGTCCAATCATCTTCTTCTCATTCAGTTCTGTCCAACATACGGGTGATCGGCATCTTCGCCCATACAAAACCTCATACGGTGCCATCTGTATACTTAACTAGAAACTATTATTATACACAAATTCGGCTAATGACAAATAATATTCCCAGTTAGACTCAAAATCAATCATACAGGCTCGAAGCATATCTTCTAAAATTTGTATTACCCGTTCAGATTGACCATCAGTCTCTGGATGAAAAGCTGTACTAAAATGAAGTCGAGTACCGAAAGATTCATGTAATTACTTCCAAAACCTTGACGTAAACCTTGGATCTCTGTCAGAAATTATTGATTTTGGAATACCATGTAATCTAATGATTTCCCGAACATAAACCTCAGCAAGTTTCTTTAACGACCAATCGGTTCTCACAGCTAAGAAATGAGCTGACTTCGTAAGTCGATCAACTATTACCCAAATAACATTCTTTTTACTTGTAGACATCGGTAATCCCGTCACAAAGTCCATTGTTATTCTGTCCCATTTCGATTCAGGAATATTGATGGGTTGAAGTAATCCCGATGGAACTTGATGTTCTACCTTCACTCGTTGACAAGTCAAACACTTTGCCACATATTCAGTTATATCCTTTTTCATTCCCGACCACCAATACAATTCACGCAAATCACGATACATTTTCATACCTCCAGGATGAAATGCAAATGGACTATTATGAGCTTCTCGAAGAATTAACTCTTTCAACTCAGAATTATTCGGAATGCAAAGTCGATTCTGAAATCTTAGACAGCCATTTCCATCAATGCTAAAATTTTCTATTGTACCATTCCGAATCATCTCTCTTTTCTTTAACAACTTATCATCTTCTAACTGTGCTGATCTGATTCGATCAAACATTACTGGCTTTATTCTTAATTCAGTCAAAAGGCTTCCATCTTCAGTGATACTAAGTTGTGCAAACATTGCTCGTAATTCAATAGCAGCTTTTCTACTTAGTGCATCGGCTACTACATTAGCCTTCCCTGGATGATAGTCTATGACACAATCATAGTCTTTTAGAAGCTCTATCCAACGCCTTTGTCTCAGATTCAATTCTTTTTGCGAAAGCAGATACTTCAAACTTTTATGATCCATATAAACATAGCACTTTTCACCATAAAGATAGTGCCTCCAAATCTTTAAGGCAAAAATTACAGGTGCTAATTCTAAATCATGAGTTGGATAGTTGCGTTCATGCAGTTTCAGTTGCCGTGAAGCATAAGCAATGACTTTCCCGTTCTGTATCAGTACACATTCCAGTCCACTCAATGAAGCATCACTGTACACTACAAAATCTCTTTCTGATTCTGGTAAAGTCAATACCGGTGCCTCTGTTAACATTCGTTTCAATGCTTCAAAACTTTTCTGACATTGCTCATTCCAAACAAATGGAATATTCTTCTGTAGTAGCTTGGTCATCGGTAAGGGTATCTTTGAAAATCCGTTGACGAATCTTCGATAGTAACCAGCCAATCCAAGAAAACTTCGTACCTCTGATACATTCTTAGGAACTTTCCATTGAATAACTGCTTCAATCTTCTTTGGAACCACTCTAATTCCATCCGCTAATACGACATGACCAAGAAACACAACTTCTGATAACCAGAATTCACACTTGCTCAATTTTCCGTACAATAGCTTTTCTAGTAGTATTTGCAAAACAATCTGGAGATGTTGCTCATGATCTTTTTATGACTTGGAATACACCAAAATATCATCGATAAAAACTACTACGAACTGATCCAAGTATGGCTAAAAAATCCGATTCATAAGATCCATAAAAGCAGCAGGGGCATTTGTCAGTCCAAATGGCATCACTAAAAATTCATAATGCCCATACCTCGTATGGAATGCCGTCTTCAATATGTCGCACTCTTTTACTTTCAACTGATAGTATCCCGACCTTAGATCAATCTTTGAAAATACGGAAGCTCCTTTCAGTTGATCAAACAAATCATCTATTCGAGGAAGTGGATACTTGTTCTTGACAGTCAATTTGTTGAGTTGTCGATAATCAATGCACAACCGCATCGACCCATCTTTCTTCTTAACAAATAACATTGGAGCTCCCCATGGTGATGTACTAGGTTGTATAAAACCTCTGTCCAATAAGTCTTGCAACTGTACTTTTAATTCCTTTAGCTCAGTAGGTGCCATACGGTACGGAGGTATCGATACCGGATCTGTACCTGGGTAGACTTCAATCACAAATTCTACCTCTCGATCAGGGGGTAATCTAGGTAATTCCTCAGGGAATACATCAGAAAATTCACATACAGTCCGAATTTTACTACACTGACTTTCAACTGAATCCGAATTAATCACATATGCTAAGAAAGCATTACAACCTCGATGAAGAAGCTTGCTAGCTTTAATGGCCGAAACAATACGAATTGATCCACTAGTCCGAATACCATTTACTTCAATTCTATCTTCACTTTCATTCTGAACAATAAACTTCTTCTTATAACAGTCTAAAATCACTCCATGTTCTGATAACCAGTCCATTCCCAAAATAACATCAAAGTCGCCAAATGGCATAATCAATAGATCAACAGGGAATATTCTATCTTGAATCATTAACGAACATCTTTGACATATATGGTTCACTAAAGTAGTTTGTCCCAGTGGACTAGACACTTCTATCACAACTTTAGACAATTCAAACTCTAATTTTTTTGTCTCAACTACTTTCGTATTAACATATGAATGTGATGACCTAGGGTCTATTAAAGCATAAACGGGTGTTGAATTCAATAAGAATATACCTGTCACCACATCGTGAGCATCTTTCTCTTCTCGAGTCCTCACAACATACGCTCGAGCTGGAGCTCTAGCTTCAGATTGTTGTGTAGCACTCTCACTAGTTCTTCTAGTACCACATCTAGCAAACGAACTACTTCGGCCTGAGCCCCGACCTCTGGAAGCAAATTCAGATCTTTGCACTACTGTCAGTGTTGTTCCAGATATCTTTGGGCAATCTTTAATAAAATGATCGGTAGCTCCACAACGGAAACAACCTCCAGTCAACTTTCTACACTCCTCTTTGTGTCGGTTTCCACAATGCTCACATATTGGAATTTCAGTATTCTGAACTGGACTTCGGATACTGCCAGTAGACACAGTAGTCTGTCTTTTCCAACCTTGATCACTCCTTTCCGATCGAGAACTAAATTTCCAATTACCTCGTGATTCCTTTGACCGCTTAAGCTGTGGACTTGAACTAACCATTCCGGGACGTTTTTCAGTCGAACGAGCAACTTCAGACTTTTTATCCCTTCCGAGAATTTGTTCAATCATCTTAGCTCTTTCCATTAAATCCGCAAACTCAGTGATTCTAAGAGGCATCAACTGTAGTCTAAATTCATCACGTAATCCTCTTAAAAATATTTTACATCGGTCAGCTTCAGTCGGTACAAACTCAATGGCATATTTGCTCAATCTCAGAAATTCTCGTTCATAATCCACTATGAGCATCTCACATTGTTTCAGTGTTAAGAACTCTTGTCTTTTGTCCTCTATGTACATTTCTCCCAAATACTTATTTTGAAACTCTTTTTGAAAGAAGTCCCAACTTATCTGTTCCTCAAGTACATTCTGAATCACTGGTTCCCACCATACTAAAGCTTCCTTTTGCAGTAATGAGACAACACACACTAAGCTTTCTTGTGGTGTACATTCAAGTTGCTTCAGAACTCTCTTTGTAGTCTTTAACCAATTTTCAGCAGTAGTCGAATCAATTCCCTTTGCACCCAAAAATTCTGTAGCTCCATATTTTCTCAATTCTTTAATTGGAGCTCTTCAGGTAGTAGGGACAGAGGACGTAGCAAGCATAGTTCCTACCGCTTTTTGAAGGGTATCGGCGATTATTCTAAAGACTTCAGTATTATCACTTCCAACATTCGGTTGATTTCCCACTGGATTCACACTTGGAGTTGCAGACACCGATTCATTCACATTATACGGTTCATCATCTTCACTATACATCTCTTGATCAGTATCCTCAATGCTTTTTTCAGACATTCTTAATGCTATAAAACAAAAATATTCAACAAACATATCAGCATCCAATCCCAACTCAAATTTGACTCAGTAATGGCATGTACCTCTAGATTCACATTGACATTCGATTTAGTCCTAGAACCGACTAAACCTAATTAGCTCTGATATCAATCAATATTGCAACGTCCCCCTACCCGAGACCGTTGCCGGAGTCAAGCAGGAGACATTACAAAACTTATCTTAGCACTTAAACAGTTTTCGTAGTAAACTATCCATCTGCGTCACGGTCGCTAAAAAAATCATATATCGAGTTACAAAACTCGAAATCCAATTCTGTAAATTTTTCATAAAACTAGACTCATATATCTATTTCCTAATTTTTTTCTAGAATTTTTGGTCAGGCCAATTAGTACAGTTTATTAGAAAAAGTCTCCCCTGTTTCAGGGTTCGGCTACTCTGACCCTTGTGCACTACGAATCAAATTTCTTCCTGTACAGAAATCCAATGACTACGCCATTTATTTCAATTAAAAATAGACTCAATAAGGAATCCATACAAATAAAGTTTGAGTCCTAATTCTTAATACACAATTTATGGTAAATTTCTAAAGTCAGAACAGGGAATCTAGAAATTGTTCTAACCCTGTTTCACCAAAATGTAAATATCTCATAAAACACAACTCTTTTACCTATTTTGTTTCTTCCATATAAAAATAGATTCATTAAACTTCAATTAAATATTTTATTCATCATCTAATTCACTTTATACTATTTTTGGTATATTTTCAAAGTTGGACTACTGTTACTGTCCAAATCTGTTTTAGTATAAAATGTTGATAACTAAGTTTATAACATCTTCATTTCTTCTCTCTACAACATTTACCAACAATTCCTCTTATTACTCTTCACTAACATATCAAAACATACCATACTTAAGGTTTTGGTAACATTTACTAAACATACCAAAATATCACTTAACAACTTAGATACTTTCAAAATAACCAAAAGACATCCTAGGTACAATGCCATTTTCTAAAAAGATAGAAACTTCACCAATTTGAGTTTGGGGATCGGCTTGTATGCTGAGTCCTTATACTTTCGTACCTAGCCCGCGCACGGAAACAAACCGTACGCTGAGAATACTCTCAGTGGTATTTCTATAAACAATAGCTTAATCAACTTTAAAACATGGTAATTCAAACACATTATTGCTATTATTCAATATCAATCAGTACTTTAATAATCTTTACTTTATTTACCCTTATTAACATAACTCGGACACCGACGGATACACGGATCCAACCCACACTCCGGGATAAGCACATAGTGCTTCATCGGAATAAATCTGGAACTTTAACATTATAGTACACAAAGTACTTCATCGGAACAAATCCGAAACTTTAACAGTAGTCGACACATAGTGTCTCATCGACTCAATGTCGGAAAATCCCAATACTTCCAATTCCTATGACATGTCAACTATATCCGACTAGCCCGACACTGTTAATAGGGTACTCAAAATGACATTCATTTCAATATGGTAAAAATACTTACCTCATTCACATTTTCATACAATATAAATATCAAATATAGCAATAACGATTAAGCTCGGTCTATAGAAATACAAACCACTATTTATCGAATTTAATCGATATTTTCGTTCACTTTCTCTTTTCCCTTCTTTGATGACGTATCCGGTGCTACGTTTGCTACTAACAATCATACAATTAAAAATCATCAATATACTAATTCATAAAACACATTTTTCACTTTCTATCAAACTTTTACAAAAATTCCAATTTCGTCCTTTTTCCATTACTAATCTTTTTTTTTCTTTAACTTAAGCTTCATATTCTCTTTTAATCAACTCATTAACAATTTCTAACTCATAAAATTCATTATAAAACATAAATTTTGAGCTCTATTCAACTTAATCCCTATTTAAACCTAACTTAGAATTCTTTTAATAAATCACTCAATTTTCACTTCTAACTTCAATTCCTATCAATTTAACCCATAAAACCTCTATTTATTCAACTAAATCAATATCTAAAAATTTTCTATTTTTCTTCATTTTAACCTCATACATGTAAAACTTTGAATTAGGCATCCATAAACATAAAAATCATATAAAAATGAGCTAAAACAACTTACCAATCAAGCTTTAGGGCCTTAATCCTCAAATTTCCCTTTTCTATTTCTTTCTTTCTTTCTTTCTCACGTTTGCTCTCTGTAACTCTTTCTATGTTTCTTTACTCATTATTCTTTATTCACTATACTATATTATATTATTATTAACCTATAATAAATATAAAATTAACATGTGTAATAGCTATAACATAAAATATCTTATAGCTATTACACATATATACCAACTATTACACATGTTATATCATACATTCACACACATGGCACTTAGGGTCTAATTGCTAGATTAGTCCCTTTTACTTCTTTAATCTATAATTAAACTTTTATTCCTTATGCAATTTAATCCTTTAAACTAAATTCAAGCTACTTCACTTAATTAAACACTAGATAACCATTCAACTATAATTCATAAATATTTCTAAAAAATATTCATGAATAAATTTCACGGAAACAGTACTCAAGACTCAATTTTCGATACCGTAACTTTCGGTTCATTACATCGAAGATGATTTGGCATCTCTGTAGCGGCGGAGAGCAGATCGAAGATAACAGATTTGGCGTCTCTGTAGCGACAGAGAGCAGATCGAAGATAACAGATTTGGCGTCTCTGTAGCGGCGGAGAGCAGATCGAAGATGATTTGGCATCTCTGTAGCGGCGGAGAGCAGATCAAAGATAACAGATTTGGCGTCTCTGTAGCGGTGGAGAGCAGATCGAAGATAACATATTTGGCGTCTCTGTAGCGGCAGAGAGCAGATCGAAGATGATTTGGCATCTCTGTAGCGGCGGAGAGCAGATCGAAGATAACAGATTTGGCGTCTCTGTAGTGGCGGAGAGCAGATCGAAGATAACATATTTGGCGTCTCTGTAGCGGCGGAGAGCAGATAGAAGATAACGGATTTGGCGTCTCTGTAGCGGCGGAGAGCAGATCAAATATAACAGATTTGGCATCTCTGTAGCGGTAGAGAGCAGATTGAAGATAACGGATTTGGCGTCTCTGTATTATCAGAGGGCAGATCAAAGATGACAGATTTGGCGTCTCTGTATTAGACGGGGAGCAGATCAAAGATAGCAGATATCGCCTTCTTGAGTTGCAGTGAAGCAGATTGAAGCCGTCAAGAAGCCATTTAAAGAAGATCAAGGATCAAGAACTCAAGACTCGGCGAGCCCAGGCAAAATTGGTCCTTTTATAGTCTTTGCTCTATTCTCGTTACACGACAATGAGCAAAGAGGGGTAGTTGTAAGGCCCAAAATTTGCCCGGGCCTACCAAATAATAATAAAAAAAACAATCAAACCAAAACCCCCCCCAAAAAATAAAAGCTAAAAGCCCAATGGCCCAACACCTAAACAATTCTCAGCCAAAAAGGAAACAAAAAACCCTAGCCGCCGCACCTGGGCCCGCCACTACCAGCTGTCTACCACTGCCACCTGCAAATTATGGAAAAGCAACAGGGGTCACGCACGAGTTACTGTAGCAAATAGTAAAAAAAATTATTATTATGTTGTAAAAGCCATATCAATATGCTGGTTAAAAAGAGGGTGGTATTACACACAAAAAAAGGGGGGAATCCCCATTCTGGTAGCAGGTTTTCAGAAAAAAAAAGAGCAAAAAAAAACAAGAGAAGAAGGTTACGTTTTTTCAATTTCTGATTTTTTTTTCTTTTTCATTTTTGATTTTACTTTTAAGCTTCAAAGAACAAGAAATAAAAAGAAGAAAGGGAGAAAATTTACCCGAACCCCTGGGTCACACCGTCGGCGTTTCCCTCTGTCGTCGGAGCCGAACCCAAAAAGGGTGGAGATCCCTTCATTTTCGGGTTTTCTTGGTTCAAAAATCTTAGCCTTTATACATGGTTCAATAAATAAGTATAAAATAGGCCATGGCTCAATTTCATACTTATTTATTCCCTATCTAATTCGCATGCACAACAAAGATTTACATAACTTATTACATTACCTTATATATGAATTTAACTATATATATATTCAATTGTCTCTATGACGCAAGGTGTATACATAAGGCATAAATATACATATATATATATAGTGCATGCCTTGACATCATGTAAACCCCATTCAGCCCTAACTAAACAAACTTTGCCTCCATTTAAAAATTCCATTTCATGACCAATATAGCAATTTCGTATGAGTATCACCTATGCCAAACAATGACAATTCATACTTTTAACAAGATTAACTTCTTTCATCAACAAATTCTTCTTCAAAACTTAAAGGCTATAATCAACTTATTTCTTTGTTAACCATAACCGAATGTGCAAATTCATCCATCAAAATTCAAAGCTTTGGCATGGGCTAAGTAAGAATCAAGATGATCAACCTAAAACAAGTTAAAATTTCAAAAATCTAACACAATTCACTAACCTTCTTTATGCTTCAAAATGACCGAAAGTTTTCCCCCAAATTCTTTCTTTCTAATCGGCCAAGAAAAACAAACATAAAGCTTTGTTTTCATCACCCATTTTTCTTTTTTTTATTCATTAAATATAAAATATAAAGCCATTTTAAGTGATAAATAATATATTTTTATATAAAGCATCATCATGGCCGGCCAATAACAACAAAAAGGGATATTTGACATGCAAGTTCAACCTTTTTATAATATGCATTAATAGACCACTTCAATTTTACCTATCACATTTCACAATTGCCTCACATGAGTCCTATTTAATAAATTTCACATATAAATGACAAAATTAAAGCATGAAATTTTCACACATGCATGTACACATACAATAAGCATAGAATATAGCGGTTAATTATTTTTATGACTCGGTTTTGTGGTCTCGAAACCACTTTCCGACTAGGGTCAAATTAGGGCTGTCACATTACAGATTTAAAAATAGTTTACATATATCATTTACTATTCATAACCAAAACTAATCATATTCAATCATACTGTCCTTTAAATGAATCCTCGAAGTCCAATTTATGCATTTAAAACAAGTCGGGACTATATCGGGAACCCAGGAAATTTTTAGCAAAATTTTTAAATTTTTCCAAGGTACATGAGACACACGCCCGTGTGGTCAGGCCGTGTGTCTCACATGGCCAAGTGATACACCCGTGTCCCAGGCCATCTGGGCATTCAATGTGAGATACAAGGCCGTATCCTAACCCGTGTCTATATGCATATAACTCTCTAACTTGGGTCACACGGCCAGCCACACGCCCGTGTGCTAGGCCGTGTGGACAATTTAATTTTCAAAATTAAGTGCAGGAGTCACATGGCCATATGCTAGGCCGTGTGACACACACTGCTAAGACACACGCCCGTGTCTTTGCCCATGTGAGCAATTCAAAGCATTCTATTTCTCAAATTTTAAAATGTAGGGGACACATGACCAAACCACACCCCGTACACGCCGCCGTGTGTCACACACGGCTGAGACATATACCCGTGTCTCTGCATATATGGACAAAATAAGGCCACTTCCAAGCCTTATTTCTCACCCAAATTTGCCTTGCACCTACATTAACGTTTTAACACATTCCCAAACCAATTCAAGACATTTAAATCAAGCCAAAACCAATTCTTATGCATGACATATCATCACAGATTTTCAAGTGACCAACTTACCAAATTGGTCAAATATTCATTTAAGTATATTTATACCTAACAATATATCAATTCAAGCACACAACACATATAAACATAATATGGTCTCATACACATATACATCAAAACATACCATCACTAGCCATTCCAATGGCTAATTACAACTAAATATTAACATGCCATCATTTGGTCAATTCAACCTATACATGTCATTATACCAAGGAAAATTTTACTAATTATACCAAAATGAGTTGAAGGATAGTGTGATCTTACTCTGACCCACTTCCAACCTTTACGAGCTTCCAAGTACTATAAAATAAAGGAAATAAAACAGAGTAAGCATATTATACTTAGTAAGTTCGTATAACAAAATTAACTTACCACTCATTTACATTTAAGGTAAGCATACAAAATTTATCCAAAGAAATTTGGCAAATTGCCTAAACACATATTATCTTAAGAAACTTGTTAGTCATGTATTACATGTAAACATCAAGAATCAAGGATGAGCTCATCATATAATAACTTTCATATACATATGTTTTTCATATCATATTTCCATTTAAAATGTGCATTTCTATAACAAATCATCTTAGTTTGGTTTAACCATGTCAGAACTTTGCCCGTTGAATTTATTTAAAATATCGATGGATACACATAGAGTACACTCAAAGTGTACAATTTGTAATCTGTCAACTCATATTCAGGGGTACCCATTATGTCAGGAAGCACTCTCTCAAGCCATGTAACAAGAAGTTTTTCCGGGTTATAACAGGAAACTCATAAGAGTTTAAAACAGGAAGCTCATTGAGCTTAACAGGTAACTTAGAAGAGTTATTATTAGGGAACTCTGGATAGCTATATAACAGGAATTTCAAGTGAGTCATATCAAGAAGCTCACAAAGATTCTATATCAGGATGATCATAAAAAGTTGCGTTTGTATCCTCAATATATGCTGGATCACAACTGATTATATAATAGGACGTTCACAAAGAGCTGCGGTAGTCCGCAACACATACAGGATCACTACCAATCAGGATGCTCACAAAAACCATATAACGGGAAACTTGAGAGGACTTATAACAAGATGCTCGTAAAAGCTATGGTATGTCTGCAACATATGCAGGACCACAACTAATCGGGAAATCCTGTATCCATCGAATTCCATTATTCAAACGGAATTTAATATTTATCGACCTTTGTCAGATATGTAACCAATTTCATGTATATGACATTTATACAAGTCACATATACAACATTCAATTCAAGCATATAAATATACATAATTTAGTTACCCGAACTTACCTTATCACTTGCTCGTATAAGGAGATCTACTAATCCGATACTTTTTCTTTTCTTTGATCTAACTCTTTATTTGATCTTTCTAGATCTATATAAATGAATTTAACATCAATTTAACACATTTAATATCCAATTCAATCCAACTTACATTTTAGGCAAAAGTACTATTTTACCCCTATACTTTTTAATTAATTTCAATTTCGTCCCTAGGCTCGGAAAATGAAATTCATGCAAATTAATCCTCATTCCAAGCCTAAAAAAATCATATAACATTTACAACCCATGTATTTCACAAAATTCATAAATTTTTCATGAATTTTACATTTTTTTAACTTAGTCCTAAAATCACAATTTCATGAAAATTTCCTTTACAAAAGTTATTTATCTATCAAGAACCTTTCATTTTCTACCATATATTTCAAAATTTTAGCATACTCATCCATGGAAAAATTTTATACTTTGATAACTTTACAGATTGATCCCCAAAATAGATAGATTAAGTTATTACGATCTCGGAAATATAAAATTACTAAAAACAGGACATGATTACTTACCCAATTAAGCTTGATTGAAACTCTCTCTCTTAACTAGGGTTTTCATAGAAAATATTTGGGGAAGATGATGAAATAAGATGATATTAAGTTATTATCATCTTTATTTATTTCAAATTCCAATTTAGTCATTTTTTTTCTAATTTTCAATGGATGATTCATCATAAATATCTACTAACTCTATCTAATGGTCTAATTACCATATAAGACCTCAAGTTTTGATTCCATAGCTATATACTACCTATCGCTACTAGAACTCACTTTTGCATTTTATGCAATTTGGTCCTTTCTATAATTAAACATGAAACGGTAAATTTTCTTATCAAAAATTTATTACATCTTTCCTATCATAATGCAAACCATGCAATAATATTAAAATAATTCTTTCAGACTCAGATTTGTGGTCCCAAAACCACTGTTCTAATTTAACTGAAATTGGGCTATTACAACACGGCCAGGTGACGTGGCCGTGTGTCCCCTGTATTTTAAAATAGGTCAAAACATAATGCTCACACGGCTTACCACACGGGCGTGTGGCTTGACCGTGTGACCCCTGCACCTTAATAATACAATTCAGTATGCTTACACGGCCTAGTACATGAGCGTGTGGCTTGGCCGTGTAACCTAAGTCAGAGAGCTCACATGTTTGGACACGGGTTGGGACATAGTCCTATGTCCCTATTTCGAATGTCCACACGACTTTAGACATGGGCGTGTGTCCCCTGCAGCTTTAAATTTTTGAATGTTTTTTGAAAATTTTTCTGAGTACCTGATTAAGCCTCGACTTGTTTCTAATATATATTTTGGGCTTCAAGAGCTCATATAAGGGACTTTAAGCTTGATTTTGATTGATTTCTGATATGAATGCTAAATGAAATGAAATGTCTATTAATTGATCTGTAAATTTCGGTAATACTCTGTAACCCTATTCTGACGCCAGATACGGTTAAGGGTATTACATTTGGTATTGGTTCAAATCCCATTATATGCAGTGACAAATCTAGAAATACGACTTAAGGGTAGGGGTGAAGTCAATTTTTTTTGAGGGGCGAAATTAAATTATATATTTTTACGATAATAAAAATGTAATTTCGCCATATTAATAGCCTATGTCTTTATATTTTTTAGAGGATTAAATAAAATTTTTATTATTTTTGGGAGCCAAAGTGCAATTTACCATTACTAATTTAAAATTTTATAAATTATAAAGGGCCAACATGAAAAATTTTCTATTTTAGGGGCTGGGCCCCTGCCAGGCCCCTAGATCTACTCGTGATAATATGCATATTTTAATATTTTAATAAAAATTAAGTACCGTTAAATAATATAGCTTAATTAATTATGAAAGAATATTTTATAATTTCTTATGAGATGATGTCACGAATTAATTTGACCCCAATTTAATTATAAAATTACTAAAATATTTTATTTTAAAAAATAATTAGTATTATTATAAAGATATTTTTTTTACTTAACGCTTTATACAACATTCCAATTAAAATAACTAAAAAATATTATTTTGTAATCAAACACAAAGTAAACAAATTCAAATAAAAAAGACAAAGTAAACAAATTCAAATAGAATCTCTTATGCTCTATCCATAAAAATTTGTTAAATATATATTTTTTAATATAAAATATTTTTAGAGAGTATTGTAAAATATAGTAATAATAATTGTATAAAATAATAAAAAAAATAATAATAATAAGATGATGGTCTTTATTATGATGAGAAAGAAAGTAAAGGAAGGGGTCGTCCGTTTCACAATCTAAAAACCTAAGAAATCCCTGATCCCTCTCTTTCCGAAGAAGAGAAGAGATCGGGTAATGGCGGCGGAGAATTCAAGTTCGAAATCGGCTTCAACGGC